>NW_021821317.1:0-83906 GCF_901001135.1 Rhinatrema bivittatum
AGTGCACAGAGAACAAGCTTCCTTTTCAGTAGATATGAGGCAGGGTACTCCCAGCCCTGGAACTGCTGCCCACCCAGCACTGAACCACTCAAGGACAATGCGGTTAAGTCTGTTTAAAAATAGCAAATGTAACAGACTCGCTGAAGGGCAATGTTCACTCTGTTTACAATGCCCACTGCCTCACTGCCTGCCTGGCAATGCACGGAATGTGTCTGTCTGTGTGCACTGCAGTGCACATAGAACTAAAGTAGATATGAGGCAGGGTACTCCCAGCACTGGAACTGCTGCCCACCCAGCACTGAACCACTGAAGGAGAATGTGTTCACTCTGTTTACAATGCCCACTGCCTCACTGCCTGCCTGGCAATGCACGGAATGTGTCTGTGTGTGTGCAGTGAGTGCACAGAGAACAAGCTTCCTTTTCAGTAGATATGAGGCAGGGTACTCCCAGCCCTGGAACTGCTGCCCAGTGCCCACCCAGCACTGAACCACTCAAGGAGAATGCTTTTAAGTCTGTTTAAAAATAGCAAATGTAACAGACTCGCTGAAGGGCAATGTTCACTCTGTTTACAATGCCCACTGCCTCACTGTCTGCCTGGCAATGCACGGAATGTGTCTGTCTGTGTGCACTGCAGTGCACATAGAACTAAAGTAGATATGAGGCAGGGTACTCCCAGCCCTGGAACTGCTGCCCAGTGCCCACCCAGCACTGAACCACTCAAGGAGAATGCTTTTAAGTCTGTTTAAAAATAGCAAATGTAACAGACTCGCTGAAGGGCAATGTTCACTCTGTTTACAATGCCCACTGCCTCACTGTCTGCCTGGCAATGCACGGAATGTGTCTGTCTGTGTGCACTGCAGTGCACATAGAACTAAAGTATATATGAGGCAGGGTATTCCCAGCCCTGGAACTGCTGCCCAGTGCCCACCCAGCACTGAACCACTCAAGGAGAATGCTTTTAAGTCTGTTTAAAAATAGCAAATGTAACAGACTCGCTGAAGGGCAATGTTCACTCTGTTTACAATGCCCACTGCCTCACTGTCTGCCTGGCAATGCACGGAATGTGTCTGTCTGTGTGCACTGCAGTGCACATAGAACTAAAGTAGATATGAGGCAGAGTACTCCCAGCCCTGGAAATGCTGCCCAGTGCCCACCCAGCACTGAACCACTCAAGGAGAATGCTTTTAAGTCTGTTTAAAAATAGCAAATGTAACAGACTCGCTGAAGGGCAATGTTCACTCTGTTTACAATGCCCACTGCCTCACTGTCTGCCTGGCAATGCACGGAATGTGTCTGTCTGTGTGCACTGCAGTGCACATAGAACTAAAGTAGATATGAGGCAGAGTACTCCCAGCCCTGGAAATGCTGCCCAGTGCCCACCCAGCACTGAACCACTCAAGGAGAATGCTTTTAAGTCTGTTTAAAAATAGCAAATGTAACAGACTCGCTGAAGGGCAATGTTCACTCTGTTTACAATGCCCACTGCCTCACTGTCTGCCTGGCAATGCACGGAATGTGTCTGTCTGTGTGCACTGCAGTGCACATAGAACTAAAGTAGATATGAGGCAGAGTACTCCCAGCCCTGGAACTGCTGCCCAGTGCCCACCCAGCACTGAACCACTCAAGGAGAATGCTTTTAAGTCTGTTTAAAAATAGCAAATGTAACAGACTCGCTGAAGGGCAATGTTCACTCTGTTTACAATGCCCACTGCCTCACTGTCTGCCTGGCAATGCACGGAATGTGTCTGTCTGTGTGCACTGCAGTGCACATAGAACTAAAGTAGATATGAGGCAGAGTACTCCCAGCCCTGGAAATGCTGCCCAGTGCCCACCCAGCACTGAACCACTCAAGGAGAATGCTTTTAAGTCTGTTTAAAAATAGCAAATGTAACAGACTCGCTGAAGGGCAATGTTCACTCTGTTTACAATGCCCACTGCCTCACTGTCTGCCTGGCAATGCACGGAATGTGTCTGTCTGTGTGCACTGCAGTGCACATAGAACTAAAGTAGATATGAGGCAGAGTACTCCCAGCCCTGGAACTGCTGCCCAGCCAGCACTGAACCACTCAAGGAGAATGCTTTTAAGTCTGTTTAAAAATAGCAAATATGAGGCAGAGTACTGCCAGCCCTGCCTGGCACTGCCCAGGATAAAATGTACAGACTCACTCAATAAGAATGTTCTTTTTTTTTTTTCCCTAACAAAGAATCTGTTCTGTGTTGTCTATCAAATCTGGTTCTGTTCTGTGTTGTCTATCAAATCGGGTTCTGCTATCTTCTCTGCCTCAGCCTGCCTAAGCCCACCCAGCACGATCCCAATCCCACCTCCCCACTGAATCGCTGAAAATGTCCGTCAGTCCTCGTGCTGCTGCTGCTTTTATAGTGCTGCTGGCTCGTCAGGAAATCCTCAGAGAAGCACGGAATGACAGCGCGATTCGCTGCATTCAGTGCTTCTCTGAAAAGGTGAACGCAGATTCGCTGCGTTCCGGTATCCATGCCGACCTGTCCCACCCTTTCCTGTGAGTCACTGAGACTCACAGGACAGGGTCAGACAGGTTGGCATGGTTACCGCAGGGGCGCCGCCATTTTCAGGTAATCCGGGGCTCCGAGCTCGAGTCGCAGGTAATGGCGGCGAGAAAGCGCGCGCATGGCGATTCGCCGTATCCGACATATCTATGTTCATTTATGTCGGAAATCTGCTCGTATACGCCCCATCTTTTTTTTAAGTTAAAAAAAAAATTTGAGTTGCGTTTTCCATATGCGGTCAATCCGAATGCACATCCCTACTGGGCGGTGGACATGACAGATATCGCTGAGTCACTTTGGTTAGGTGTGGCCAGACAGTGGACTTGTGTGCCCAATATGCCAGCGGATCTGTCTGCATGTCCTTTGTGGGCTCTGTGAGATACCGTGTCTCTGACATTTGTGCTGGTGTCTCCTTTGCTTGGGTGGGCTGAGTCCTTCTTCCCAGCTGCTTTCACTCTAGCCTGTGCCAGAAGAGATGATTTGGTGTACTGAAATGGAGGAGGAAGTACTAGCTGTTGCTGACAGAGTGCTGCTCCTGCTTTGGCTTGCACTACTCTCTGAAGTGCCCGCTCTTTCCTCCTCTGTTTCATGCCTAATCTGCCTCTGCCTATGACGCTCCTGTTCAAAGACCTTTCCTAACAGTATTTTCTTCACAAATGTGAGACAATCGGACTGTAGGGCGAGTTTCCCTTTCATACAGGGATCACAGACTGTGGCGAGCATGTATCTGTCATCTTTTGTTAAAGGTCCTAATCTCTCTTGCACCTGCTTCTGCAAAATGTACAGACAACACAGCACCTCTGCTGTCATTCCCTCTTCCTATTTAAAGCCCTCCAAATTTTCCTTCAGAATATTAACTATAGGGATGATGTCAGCCAAGGTGGCACTTCTGGAACTCAGCTCCTCCATGGCATCCTTGAAGGGCTGCAGGATTTTTATCACCTGACTCATGACTAACCAATCATGATGCCCTAGGGGACTCTGCACACCTATGTCCATTTCCACAGAAAGTTCATGAAGGGGTGTCTGCTAGGGAGGTGAATCGTTTTTTGACAATTTAAAAAAATCGTCAGATATTTTTTAAATTGTCAAAAATTGTTGAGTCGCGATACAATAGAAATTCCCCCGATTTATCATGAAAAATCATAAATCGGGGGAGGTCGGGGAAAACCGGCACACCAAAACAACCCCTAAACCCACCCCGACCCTATAAAACTAATCCCTTACCTTCCTCCACCCTCCTGAACCCCCCCAAAACTTTTTACGAGTACCTGGTGGTCCAGTGGGGGCGCGGGGACCGATCTCCTGCTCTTGGTCCATCGGCGCCATTTTGGCTGCCACTCAAAAATGGCGCCGATGGCCCGATAAAAAAAAAACCCACCCGACCCTTTAAAAACGACCCCTCCCGACCCCTCCCTCCCGATCCCCCCCAAAACATTTTAAAATGTCCTGGTGATCTAGTGGAGAGGCATTTAGTGGAGCGATCTCCCGTTCTCATGCCGTCGGCTGCCACTCATAAAGATGGCACCGATGGCCCTTTGCCCTTACCATATGACAGGGTATCCGTGCCATTGACCGGCCCCTGTCACATGGTAGGAACACTGGCTGGCCGGCGCCATCTTTAAAGAAACTGGATGCTGGGCTTGATGGACTCTTGGTTTGACCCAGCATGTCAATTTCTTATGTTCTTATGTTCTCCCTTGATGTTGAAAAGAAGTGCCAAAGTTATCAGGAGATGAAACAGGATTTGAAGAAACGTGGAGTCTCCTATGCACTTTTTTATCAGACAAAATTGCTGTGGTGTACAAGGGGTCGATCACGATATTTAATGAGGCCAAGTCTGCCTTGGCATTTGCTCAGAAGTTGCAAGAAGAGCAAGGGAGCAGTGGGCGATCCCGAGTCAACCACAGATTAAATTATATACTTTGCATACTAAATCTGGGTTTTGGGTAGTGTAGATGATCACAGTGAGGGATATTATGAAGATGGTTATATGTTTAGATGGCATTTGGGTTGGACAGGAGGATGGCAAGGGGATTTATAGGCAATGATATGATGGAGCTCAGAGGGTGGGAAGGGAGGTGGGGGTATTGCTAAGATGAGCTTTCTCTTTGCCTGTATACTACTCCAGTTGACCTTTGAGTTGTGGGCTGAAGGCCTATGCTATGCTATGCATTATCCCTGCAGCAAGCATAGTCAGGAGATGGTAGGAGAATAATAGCGATGACGGGCTGGCTCTGGTTGAGGATTGTATATGGTTGAGGACTGCATATGGTGTGCTGGTGCTGTGGAAGTGCTGCAGCTGCGAGCCCTGGCTACTGAATGCACATGTTTACATGTATGGACAAGGCTGGATGTCACTAGAAGATCAGAACTGCGCTGGAGAGGACAATGGGTGCTGGAATGAAGAGGGGGAGGAGGATAAAGGGAGGTATGGGACTGTGAAATGGGGGTTTCTAGCAGGAGGGTAAAAGGGAGTTTCTGGTTTGGAAGGGATTTATACAGCAATATGTATGGACCTCAGGCAATCCTTTGCCCAGAATTGCTGCTGGACTGGAGAGGGGGTGGGGAAGAGGGAGGGGTGAAGTGTTGAAATACCGTTGGTATAGGATTGGTGGCGGTAAGAAGAGGTACTTATATCCATACTACTTGGTTGTTAGGGGCTCACAAAATGCCTTTGCTTGTTTTTAGGGAGTGGTTGGTTACAGAAGGGGGGTGATATATTTCAAAAAGGCTGCAGCATGATGCAGTGGTCTAGCAGTTTGCATGAGAGGTTAGTTTCTAAAGGACACACAAGTTGCTTAATTTTATCTCTCTCAATGTTTGAGGGATTGGGATACCAATAAAGAGGAAAAGAATCCTAATTTTTTTTAAAACTCAAGGGGCAACAGTTGCTTTACTACAGGAGTCTCACTTGTTAGAGGTAGAGCATGGCAAGCTCCATCATGAATGAGGTGGGCAGGTTTTCTCCACATCCTATAACATGAAGAGTAGGGAAATTTGTATACCTATTCATAAAAACTGTCCTAAGACCATTAGCAAAACTTTGACTCAAAAGGGTCATTTTTTTGCAATCAAGTGCTCCACCTATGACAAATAGATAATGCAAGTTAATGTATATGGTCCTATCGAGGGGCAGCAGGCATACTACAGACAGCTGGTTGGGAAAATACAGGCATTCTCTTCTGCTCCCTACATTATAGGGGGAAGGGGGAGGGGCGGAATTGGAACAGCTGCTTGGTTCCTGTGCTGGATCACTTGTCCTTGAGAAGGATAAGTAAGGAAAAAACAGATGGCTTGTGGTTTCTGGTGCAGCGATTGGGGCTGGTAGATGTCTGGAGAACCCAGTATCTTACAGGATGAGATTATACACAACACATAATGCCACACTGATTTTTTTCTTTACAGGGTGGGATTAATGGCTAGGGTGGGACCTATGAATATATTGACATGTTCCCTCTCAGACCACCACCCAGTTTTGTTGCCCATACTTTTATCACAAGAAATGGAGACAAACAGGTGTTGGCGATTTAACACATCATTCTTGGAGAACAATCAATTTTGTACAATGATCACTGAGGTCATCAAGGAATTTCGTGAAGTCCATGAGTCAGCAGTAGAATCCCCTGTAGTGACTTGAGAGACCCTGGGCTGTGGCTAGAGGTCAGATTATTAACTTTTCAACTCTTTTACAAAGAGAGAAGCATAAATGTGAAAAATCTTTGGAGGGTAAAATTGGACAGTTGGAAATTAGGCACAAAATTACATGCTCCCCTGGAGTGTATAAAGATTAACAGAGGTGTAGAGGGGAATTAGAGAGGCTGCAGATTGCAGGAATAGAGAGTTCTTTTTGATATGCTCGACATCGAATGTATGAGCATGGGAACAAAATGGGGGCTTTATTGGCATGGGCTCTCTGGAAGAGAACCTTGAAGACACATATTAGTGGTATTCAAGGAAAACATGATAAAGTTCACATAAGCTTTCAGAGATCAATAAAATATTCAAGGACTTTTATAAAGACATACTCTGCATGCAAGGGATATAATGTAGAGGACACTTTACCTGGGACAGATATTCCTTCCTCAATTGACTGAAGTGCATCGTGCCTGCCTAGCTGCTGCTATAACCTCAACAGAGCTCTTAAAGACCATGGGCACACTTCCGAATGTAAAACGTCCAGGGCCCGATGGGTTTTCACTCATTATTTTACAAGCGTTTCTCAAAGGACCTGGCTCCCCCTATACTCAAACTGTTATGACATTTACAGCAGATCCCAGCAACTATTGGAGGGAGGCCACTATTGTGTCTATTTATAAAAAGGGAAGGGACAAATTGGACACTGTCTCTTACAGGGCAGTATCTTCACTAAATGCTGCTATATAAAGATCTTGGCCAAGATACTTCAAATAATGATGGAAAGTGTTAAGGAATATCTGGTCAGGCCTGATCAAACTGGCTTTATAAAAGGTAGGCTCTCAACAACCAACACACGAAGGCTGTTTAATATACTGGCTGTGGCTAAGAAAAATAAAGTGAAGGGGTAATGATTTTCTGGATGCTGAAAAGGATTTTGACAGGGCTCGTGGCCTTCCATGTTCTCTGTTTAGGAGAAATGTGGCTTTACGGACCCTTTTTGTGCTTGGATACAGGATCTATATCACCAACCTAAGGCTAGGGTCTTCACGAATAGAAGCACCTAGGGGTTATTTTCTCTCCCTAGAGGGACTAGACAGGGATGTCCCTTGTCGAACTTGCTGTTTGATTTAGTGATCAAAGTTCTGGCCCAGAGTTAGGAATAGTCCAGGTATCACTGGATTTAAAGAAGAGGGGATGGATTGGATCATGTTATCTCCTTTATGTGGATATGTTCTCTTGTTTTCCAGTCCTATAGCATTGGGCCCCAAACTATTGAGATTGATAGCAGAACATGGCAGATACTCATGTTATAAAGTAAATTTTAATAAGTCTGAGATTTTCCTCATGGGGTGGCTACATCCCAGGACATACCCAAATGTTTTGCCCAACTAAATATTGCTCAGGATGGAATCAGATACTTGGGTATATATGTGCCAAGGGATCTGGCAGCTTTATATGGACAAATTTCGCTCCAGTGATTGGTAAAATACAAAGTGTCTTGTTTTGTGGGGTGGTCGCATAGGGATATTAAAGATGAATGTTTTACCATGGTTAATGTATATTTTTCAACACATTCCCTGCTATCTGCCTGATAGTTTCTTTGCTAAACTCAATAGCATGATCGATCACTAAATTTATCTGGCACCACAGAAAACCTTGAATTATGCTATGTACTCTCTGGAGGCCTAGGGAGATGGTAGGGATGACTCTCCCGACCTTACAAGCGTATCATTGGGCAGCCCAGTTGCACGGAGTTCTGGTATGGTTACATAGAGACATTGCTATGCCTTAGTACTCTTTAGACACCCATTTGTCTCATTGAGTGGATTTGTCTTATCTGCTGGGGTAACCATCTATAGCTCTGCAGATGAGACATGTGGGATGGGAGGGACTTCTAGTGGCCCACACATTGAAGATGTAGAGGGTAGTTTGCTGCCACCTGGGAACTTCCTCCATCATTCCCTCTGCTTTTTCTCTCCTGAGGAACAATCCTGCTTGCTCTATACATATTTTTTGTAGGGAGGCAAATGAGTGGTGAAGAAACTTGCAGGGAAGATTGACAGAATACTGGGTGGTGCTTTGGTCCTTACACTGGAGCTTTGTTTACTAGACCAGAAGGGGTACCCAACAGTTGGTTATACCTAGGAAGATATTGGCTAATCAATTACTGTAATACATGTGGAAAGGTTTACTGTAGCATTGAAATGGAAATCTGCCCCATCTTTGGATACATGGCTCAAACAAATCTATGATGCTTTAACACAAAAACTGATCTATATGTTGAAGCATAAATCAATTCGGTATGAAAAGATTTGACACAACTTTGGGAGTTCTAGAATAATAGAGGTGGATAAATGTATGGGTAACGGGGTCCAGGGAGAGAGAGAAAGAGAGAGAGAGAGAGAGAGAAAAAAAATGCTTATTTTTGCAAGGCATATCTTAATAATTTAATAATTTAGTGGTTCATGAAATGCGAGAGAAGTTATATTACATTTTTCCTATTCTGTAACTCAAAACGTGCTTGTGCAGCAGACTGCTTTGTATTATGATGCACTTGTTAAAATAAATTAAAAAAAAAAAAGTCAGAATTAAAAACAGGAAAAGTGTAGGGTAACATTGATGCTTCTGTTAGGCTGAGCTATTTAAGTTGCAACCTATCTGAACTTCTATAATTCTGATTTCAGGCCTAAACCTTTATTAGCTTAATAGATGAATTATTTTTTACCAATTATTTTGTGGGTTTTCATTTAACATATTCTGTTCCAACAAGAATAATCTGATGTGTATAATTATGATGCTATATATAGTATAAACAAAGCAGAAATAGTATAAACAAAGCAGAAAGACTAGTAGAATCTATGCTATCATTTTAATGTTTTTTTGTTTTAGTCTTAGTTTACCAATGAGAAATTCAGAACACTGAATAATATGGAGGTATTTTTAAAATGAGTTATGCATATAAATGTAACATACTATCATAGCAATTTTGAAAAGCCCACTTACACGGGTAAAGTACATTTAAATGTTTAAACACTATAGGAAACCTGAAGTTTGTGACAGAGGTTTTTAAAATTGTATAGTAGTGGATGTTTCATGTAAATCCTGTAATGTTTTCAAAATCAGGTGACCTGAGAGGTCTAATAAAAAGAATGGGTAAGAAAACGTCTACAAAACTTATTCAGTAAAGACAAAAGTTTGAGAGACACAATCAGCAGTAATTATTGGGCCACATAAGTTGTCTTTCTGCAATCATGCCTCATGATCAGATTAATCAGATAGGTCAAGTCAGGGTTTATGCTGTGTAGGTATTTTAAAAAACTCATCTGCAGCCTGATATTTAGTGCTATGCCAAGTATAATTTGTTCAAAATGGCATGTTTAATTAATTGTGGCTCCTCTTCACTCTATTGGAAAATATATGACTTTACCTAGAACCTATGTACACATGCTTTGATAATGTTCAATTCTTTTTGGCACATAATGTTGACTTCATAGACTGATTTCTACTCAGACTCCTAGAACAATAGAGTGGGCTTTTTTGGGCATTTCAATAGCAGATTGGCAAATACCCCCCAAAATGAGTATTATCACTTAGAATCATTTTGAGAAACAGATAATGTGGACCTGTTCAAACATAGAAACATGATTACTGAAAAAGACCATACAGTCTAGCTAGTCTGCTTATCAATATCAACTACTCAGCTCTACAATCCCTATCATGTTCTTAAAGATCCCCCTGTGCATGTGCAATGTATTCTTGAATTCAGATACAGTCCTTTCCTCCACAACTCAACTGGAAGACTGTTCCATGCATCCACCACCTTTACTCTTCTTACATTACTCCTGAGTCTATCCCCTGTCACTCTTATCCCATGAGCCCTTGTTCCAAAGCCTCTTTTCCATTGAAAGAGGCCTGCCTCCTGTGGATTGAAAATTTAGAACTATTTAAATATCTCTATCATATCTCCCCTATCTTTCCTTGCCTCTAGGGTATATATATTTAAGTCTGTCTCCTCTTCAGAGTGAAATCAGTTTATACCACTACTCTTTGTTAGGGATGTGAATCGTTTTCCATATCGTCTTAACGATAGAAATCGTGTGGCAGGGCAAGAAAATCGTCTTAGGCACGTTTTTTTAGTTAAAAAATCGTTAAAAATCGTTTTTTCCGATTAGTGCGCACTAACTCGAGTTAGTGCGCACTAACTGAAAATGATACAATTTGACACTTTTCAGGTCAGTTAAGGTCAGTTTAGGAATGAATATGTATTCCTATTGGCTGCCCTCTTATTTATTCATGTTACCAAGTTTCCTACTGACAGTATATGGGGGATGGGAAATGGAAACAGTTGGTAGCTTGACAAAACAAGTAATGTGATCAGTCAATGTGACTAGAACTTGTGCCCTAACCCTGATACCAGGGGTATTGTGATCTTCCTGCACACAGTGCCCTATCCCTATTAATACCAGGAGTGTTGTGATCTTCCTGCACACAGTGCCCTATCCCTAATACCAGGGGTGTTGTGATCTTCCTGCACACAGTGCCCTATTCCTGATACCGGGGGTGTTGTGATCTTCTTGCACACATCCCGGTATCAGGGATAGGGCACTGCATGCAGGAAGATCACAACACTCCTGGTATTAATAGGGATAGGGCACTGCATGCAGGAAGATCACAACACTCCTGGTATTAATAGGGATAGGGCACTGCATGCAGGAAGATCACAACACCCCTGGTATCAGGGATAGGGCACTGTGTGCAGGAAGATCACAATACCCCGGAGGAGTGAGGGTCAGGCAGCTCCCCCCTGTCTGTGAAGCCAGCCTCTCACTAGTAATGCAGGGAGGGAGCTGTCTCAGACTTCACCATCCTCCCCCCCCCCCTTACCCACACACCATTCACTAGCTGGGACATGGGGGAAGTCAGGAGTGAGGGTCAGGCAGCTCCCCCCTGTCTGTGAAGCCAGCCTCTCACTAGTAATGCAGGGAGGGAGCTGTCTCAGACTTCACCATCCTCCCCCCCCCCCTTACCCACACACCATTCACTAGCTGGGACATGGGGGAAGTCAGGAGTGAGGGTCAGGCAGCTCCCCCCTGTCTGTGAAGCCAGCCTCTCACTAGTAATGCAGGGAGGGAGCTGTCTCAGACTCCACCATCCACCCCCCCCCCCCTCACCCACACACCATTCACTAGCTGGGACATGGGGGAAGTCAGGAGTGAGGGACAGGCAGCTCCCCCCTGTCTGTGAAGCCAGCCTCTCACTAGTAATGCAGGGAGGGAGCTGTCTCAGACTTCACCATCCTCCCCCCCCCCTCACCCACACACCATACACTAGCTGGGACATGGGGGAAGTCAGGAGTGAGGGTCAGGCAGCTCCCCCCTGTCTGTGAAGCCAGCCTCTCACTAGTAATGCAGGGAGGGAGCTGTCTCAGACTTCACCATCCTCCCCCCCCCCCTCACCCACACACCATTCACTAGCTGGGACATGGGGGAAGTCAGGAGTGAGGGTCAGGCAGCTCCCCCCTGTCTGTGAAGCCAGCCTCTCACTAGTAATGCAGGGAGGGAGCTGTCTCAGACTTCACCATCCTCCCCCCCCCCTCACCCACACACCCTTCACTAGCTGGGACATGGGGGAAGTCAGGAGTGAGGGTCAGGCAGCTCCCCCCTGTCTGCGAAGCCAGCCTCTCACTAGTAATGCAGGGAGGGAGCTGTCTCAGACTTCACCATCCTCCCCCCCCCCTCACCCACACACCATTCACTAGCTGGGACATGGGGGAAGTCAGGAGTGAGGGTCAGGCAGCTCCCCCCTGTCTGCGAAGCCAGCCTCTCACTAGTAATGCAGGGAGGGAGCTGTCTCAGACTTCACCATCCTCCCCCCCCCCTCACCCACACACCATTCACTAGCTGGGACATGGGGGAAGTCAGGAGTGAGGGTCAGGCAGCTCCCCCCTGTCTGTGAAGCCAGCCTCTCACTAGTAATGCAGGGAGGGAGCTGTCTCAGACTTCACCATCCTCCCCCCCCCCCCTCACCCACACACCATTCACTAGCTGGGACATGGGGGAAGTCAGGAGTGAGGGTCAGGCAGCTCCCCCCTGTCTGTGAAGCCAGCCTCTCACTAGTAATGCAGGGAGGGAGCTGTCTCAGACTTCACCATCCTCCCCCCCCCCCCCTCACCCACACACCATTCACTAGCTGGGACATGGGGGAAGTCAGGAGTGAGGGTCAGGCAGCTCCCCCCTGTCTGTGAAGCCAGCCTCTCACTAGTAATGCAGGGAGGGAGCTGTCTCAGACTTCACCATCCTCCCCCCCCCCTCACCCACACACCATTCACTAGCTGGGACATGGGGGAAGTCAGGAGTGAGGGTCAGGCAGCTCCCCCCTGTCTGTGAAGCCAGCCTCTCACTAGTAATGCAGGGAGGGAGCTGTCTCAGACTTCACCATCCTCCCCCCCCCCTCACCCACACACCATTCACTAGCTGGGACATGGGGGAAGTCAGGAGTGAGGGTCAGGCAGCTCCCCCCCTGTCTGTGAAGCCAGCCTCTCACTAGTAATGCAGGGAGGGAGCTGTCTCAGACTTCACCATCCTCCCCCCCCCCTCACCCACACACCATTCACTAGCTGGGACATGGGGGAAGTCAGGAGTGAGGGTCAGGCAGCTCCCCCCTGTCTGTGAAGCCAGCCTCTCACTAGTAATGCAGGGAGGGAGCTGTCTCAGACTGGTATCAGGGTTAGGGCACTGTGTGCAGGAAGATCACAACACTCCTGGTATTAATAGGGATAGGGCACTGTAAGAGATGACTGTAGTAGATTGAATAAAGATCTGATGTTTCTGCTCTCCTCACACCAAACAAAAACAACACACAAGCAGAGAAGCCCTTCTTACAAAGCTGAGCTAGTGGGTTAAGTAGGAGGAAAAGTAAACATACTGGTGCCAGTGTGGCTACTTAAAAAATACACTTACCAACAATCAATTACATATATTTGAACTGTGTACAGTTCCAGCCAGGACCACCTTTCTAAAATGCACAGTGATTGGCAAATTCAACATGCACTAGCATTTCAGGTGCCTGCTAACAAAAATAATAAACAAACAAGTTCTAGTCAGGTGAGTGCTGATCATTACATTACTTTTTTTGTCAAGCTTCCAACTGTTTCCATTTCACATCCCCCCAACCATATTGGTAACATCAATAGATAAGAGCACAGCCAGCCAATAGGAATACATACATACATATTCATTCCTAAGTGACCTTTACTGACCTGGGAAGTGTGAACACTTTGTTTCATTTTCTGTTGGTGTTCGTTAGTTTCCAGTTCCATTTCCCATCCCCCCAACCATCACCTCAGTGGTAACCTTGGTAACATCAATAGATAAGAGGGCAGCCAGCCAATAGGAACACATATTCATTCCTAACTGACCTTCAGTGACCTGGAAAGTGTTTATTTGTATCATTTTCAGTTAGTGCGCACTAAATCGAGTTAGTGCGCACTAACGGGGAGTTAGTGCGCACTAATTCGAGTTAGTGCGCACTAACACGATTTAACGATTTTTAACGATAAATCGTTAGAATTTCTATTGTATCGTGTTCTATAACGATTTAAGACGATATAAACATTATCGGACGATAATTTTAATCGTTGAAAAACGATTCACATCCCTACTCTTTGTCACCTCCAAATCAACCAGCTTCTAAACCAGTCAGTCACTTAGAGACCATACCAAGGGTGCTCAAGAAAACATAGAACAAACACAGGGGATCTCTGAAGAAGTGGTAGGGATTGTAGGGATGGACAGATTAGATAGACCATATATCTTTTTTGCCATCGGATTTCTATATAATTCCCTCTATGTGGGTGATCTGGCCAAGAACACACATCAACTGCAGATGCTACAAAACAACACAGCCAGAGTAATGACTGGTAACCCTTGGTATGTAAGTACAGGCTTCTTCCTTCAAAAAGTACACTGGTTTCCAGTCAGGGGTGATTCAAGGAAATCTGCTGCCTTAGGCAAGGGATGTGACAGTGCTCCCTCCTTCCCAAGGCAGTGTAGATTAAATCACCAAAAGAGCAAGTAAGGGTATGTATGTGTGTAGAGAGTTGTCCCCCTTGCAGCTGTTTGAAATGCTGGGGAAGGGGGGAAGCAGGGGTCAGGGATCCCAGAGGAGGGGCAGACAGAGTGTCAGTGATAATATTTCTAGAAAGCTGACAATCCTGCCACATATCTGGAAACCCTATCTCCTTCTTTCCACCATCCCCATCATCTGTCCCCTGGGGATGTGGGAAATGGATGAGGATGGTGAGGGTTTGTGTGTGGTGTACTCTCTCAGGGCCGGTGCAAAAGGTATGAGGTACCCTATGCAATTTTTACAGCCTTGTGTTACCCCCCCCCCCCCCCCCCACCACACACACATATATAGGTTGGCCCTCCTCATGCACAATTAAAAATTATGCATTTATTTATTTTTAGATTTCTTATTATCTGCTAATTCTGCTAAGCAGTCTTTTGTAATGAAATAGGAAATAAAGGAATATTTCCTATTTTGTTGCATTTCAGGAATGAAAAAAACCCAAAGGAAAACTCACAAAATTGTGTGTGGTGCTCCTATCATTTTGTTTTGGGGGGGAAGGGCACATCTTGTAAAAAAACAAACAAACCCGCCCCAACCCAGCAATGGACGGCTGGCACCATCTTGTGCTCCTACCCTGTGACAGGGGCCGACCAATGGTACCGGTAGCCCCTGTGACATAGTAAGGGCAAAGGCTATCGGCGCCATTTTGAATACTGGCAGCCGACAGTCTGAGTGTAGGAGATCACTCCAAGACCCCTGCTGGACCACCAGGGACTTTTGGCAAGTCTTAGGGGGGTCAGGAGGGTGGGGGTTTATTCGTTAGTGATACGTTGTATTTGTGGGGGTTCGCCATACATTTCATGACCCCCACGAACACAACGAATATGGCATATACATTGCAGATTGCCAATACATTGCAAACGAATGCACACCCCTACAATACACTGTGTATTAGGAAAACAGAATAAGTCAGGCTGCTATTGATACTTTCACAGAAACTATAAGCTAGCAGAATACTTAACCTCAGTAAACATGAGGAACACAGACAGACCTTCACCAAATGCAGAATAAAATGACCATAAAGTATAAATTGAAATATGCACACAAAAACTGAACTGGGAATTGCAACAAGCAAGACTCTGTAAGCAGTGCAACAATGCACAAACAGAAACACCACCATTCCTCATAAAACAATAAAACCAAGAAATATAAAACATCAGTCATAACAGCAAAGCCATACTAATAAAAAGAATAAATATTTCAAAACAACTGATAAAAGGAAATATCCAGTAATTATGTTCATACTTCCCCCCCCCCCAGAAACCAATAAAACATTTCAAAACAGCAGACACAACAAATAACATCCAATAATTAAAACTAATGAAAGATAAATAAAATATTTTATGTTCTCCATACCTGGAAACTTTTGATTTCCAGACGGCCTGAGATTGTTGTAGAATAGCAGGGGGAGAGGAGGGAGGGTTGTTACTCTCAAATTTTCTCCTCTTTTTCTCTTGCACACCGACACAGACACACTCAATCACAGGAACTTGCTCTCATTCACACACACACGCATGCTCATCACATGAATATGCTTTTTCTTTCTTATACACACACACACACTGTCTCTCTCTCACACACACACAAACATGTTTCTCCCCCTTAAACACACACTCTCTCTCATACACATAGGATCTCACACATGCTCTCTTTCTCTCTCACACATACATGCTCTCACATGCACTGGCTCTCTCTAACCCACCCTCTCTTTCCATCACACATATATGTTTTCTCACACACCTGGCAAACATTCCCTCACATACATGCTTTCAGGCACACAACCTTTCTCTCTCACTCACTCCCACAGGTGCTTTCTCACTGTCTCAAACACATGTACTCTTAGGATCTCCCCTCTCTTCCTGTCCTTTTCTTTGAGGCTCCACCAAGGCCTCCAAGACTTCTCGGGCTGTGGCAGGATAAGCTCTGCCAAGGCACCACGGCTTCCAGGTTTTCTTGTGTCTTTGCAAGGTGGGCCCATCCGGGCCTCTAAGTCTTCTCAGGCCATGGTGGGATGAACCTCGATGCAGTTCCAGAAGCCTCCAAATTTTCTTGGGCTGCTGTGGGATGGGCTTCAATAGCCCTGTTGTTTTCTTGGGCTGTGGCCCTGCCATCTTCTCAGGCCATGGTGGGATGGGCTCTGCTGTGGCCCTGTTGGGCCTCGGGGTCTTATGCTACAGCAGGTTGGGCTCCGCTATGACCCTGCTATCTTCTTGGATAACAGCGGGATGAGCTCTACCATGGCCCTGCTAGGCCTTGGAGTCTTCTCAGATCATGGTGGGATGGGCTCTTCCATGGGCTGTCATGTTTCCAGTGCTACCATGTGGGTGGTGTACCTCCTGGTGGGATGTGGAAACTCAGCTGGCTTCTCATTAAATTTTAGCAGTTGGTTTACATGCAGGAGTGCTTTTGGGGTCATGTGCTGCCACTCCTAACATTTTGCCATCTGAGGCAGTTGCCTCACCCCGCCTCATTATAGAACTGCCCCTCCTTCCTGTGATGGTAAGGGCTCTGTTCATGCCTGATTCTAGCATTCCAGGCTTTATTTGGGGGGGGGGGGGGGGGGGGGGTGTGTCTGGTCCCTCTTATTTAGCTAAAAAATTAGAGTGGTATATACCTGGTTATGAACTTTAGTCTAGTCAAGGTGCCTCCTTAAAAGATTCCCCTCTGTGACTGATGAATCTTGTACAAGGTAGTTCATGAGCATTCTTGGTGGTGGGGGCCATCATTGTGGAATACTATTTCATTATATATTCGAGCAGAGACAAATGATCTCACTTTCAGAAAGAAGTTAACAGCAAGGCTTTTTTCCAATTTCTTAAACAATCTTGGGTCATTGTGTGGTTCTGGTGTGGGAGAGCATGAATTAATAGGCCCTGTGTTAATATGGGGGTTGTATGCCATATGGCTGGGAAAGAAAGGCGTGGCACCTAGTAGATTACATGGATGGAGGCAGCCTGCCATTTCTGGCTTTGAGAAAAAGATTAAACAGTATAGAAATCCTTGCTGGGTATTTTGCCAGATGTTTTTAAAATTGTATTTTAGTGTTTATTGTATATGACATTTTGCCTACTTATTATGACTGTGGTAACTTGATTGCCTAAACTGTGCACCACTTTGGACAGTTGTATGCTCCTGAAAGCAGTATATAAAACTTTTTTAACTACATAAATATATGTAAATGTTATTAGATAATTTGTATGAACTGACCTTGGAAAAATGCCAACTTATACAATACTGAGTGCCTTGTGATTTTCATGCAATGTGTCTGTATAATTTTCGAATAAAAACTTCTGAAACAAAAAAAAGTGGCAAGAACGGTGAACTCTTGTTGACATCTGCAAGCCTGTTTGAATGAAAGACACAATTTCTAGACCAACTGTGCACATTTTCATGAGACCTGTCGCTAGGGGTGTTCATTCATTTTCAAGCAAAATGAAATATGCGACAAAAACTTTGTTTTGTTTCATTTGAAAATGAAACAAAAAAAGTCCGCTGACAAAATGTTTTCTTTATTCATCGACTTTCATTTTGGAAAGTCAGCAAACCCAGCCTTCCCAAGAGATGCCATACTGTTAAAATTTAACCTCCCTCTGGCCATCTTCCCTCCATGCAGGCAATAGCGTATCCCATTTGTAGGGTTATAGCAGTTCAAATGTGGCAGGAGTGATGCCTCATCGAGTCCTGGTTCTTTTATTATTTATTTTTCTTTCGGTTTTATGTTTGTTTCTTTTCTTTGAAATGAAATAAACAAAATGAAAAACAGAAAAAGTCAAAATTAAGAAATGAATTTGAAACCAATTTTTATTGTGGCGATCCTTCCCTATCTGTGACTGACTATTAATTATCAATGAATACCCACCACTTATAAGTGTATGGCACTCTAAATCCCCCAGTAAAATTTGTGCAGATGATACTAGTGCAATCTTTTTAGCAGAGAAGGAGGGGGCATAAATGTCCCTTGTTGATATTTCATTTTGCACTCCCCAAACAAGAAGGATCTGATGCTTGCATGTAGTAAAAACACTTTTCTTTATTACCCAACCAATATAATTCTATGCAACAATTTTTATTCCTTTCTACATTTCAAATATTTTTGTATTAGATCAACAAATGGTCTACTGTTTGATTAGCTTACTGCAGAGTAATCTTGCAAGATACCATTCCTATCTTAACTATGAATCAAAGTCTGAAAGAATAGGGTTTTTGAGAATTCAACCAAATATTTGATCAAGATACAATTTTTTCTTTGCATGAAAAGAATTTTTAACATTCTCTGTATAGTAATACACATTGCATATGTTGTAAGCAAACTTTGCAGCCTTATTGATCTGAATCAGAAATAGTTCACAGATCCAGCATGATAGGAAACAAATTTGGGACGATCCTCATGCGTTACATGATAGCAGGGCCTCTCAGTCATCTTGTGCTGATGGATTTTTTTTTACCTGTGTCAACCAAAGCACAAATACTAGTGAGGGGGTTCTCAACACCACCATAATGTATTAATGCAACAGGTAAAGGTTGTAAGACAAGAAGAGATTGTTATGACTGGGAAGGCAAAGAGTCGACTCCATAACAGAACATCCATTCCATAACAACTCGTAAGGGGTTGAGAAAGATGAATGCTGCCTGCTATAGTTTACTCCTGTTTCTGCATTTCTGAGTCTCCCTTGGCTTTGATAATAAGGGTCAAGTTGAGGTTGCTGCTTTGATTATGTGTCCCATGTCTTAGCACAATACCTTTAGTATCATCAGATCATTCAAATGTAAATTTGCTGAAAACTATTTAACAAATGCTGATGGCTGTAAGGGTAATGTGACTAATGTGCTTTTCATTTTATTGCTTTCTTTCTATGCTTTTATATTGATATATCTTGTATGCCTACAAGTAGAATTAAAACAAAATTCTAAAAGCAAAATGATATACTATGGGGTGAATTTTCAAAGCACTTGAGTGCTTAAAATTAGCATATACATGCATAACTAGCCTGTACTCACATAATCACCGTTTTAGAAACATCAGAATGCACGTACATTATGTTTCGTGCACATATTTATACACAGGATAAAAGGGATGGTTTAGAGGTGTTCCGAGGCAGGGCTAACAGTTACATGCATAAGTTGCTATTTTTAAGACACAAACATACATTTGGCAACTTCTCGTGGAATTTTGCACTGCTAATTATCTTGCGGATGTAATAGTAAATGTGTTTATTGGCTAGGGGGGAGGTCTGGGTGAGCTGGGGCGGAGTTCAGGATGAAGAACCAGGAGGGTCTCAATGACCCAGAGAAGGACTGGGTGAACTAGTGGAGGGATCAGAAAACTGGTAATTTCAATTATGTGTGCATGTTTTACAATATGCTAATTTCTGCATGTAAATTAGGTTTTATGTGAGCAAGTCCTACTTTATTTTTGCACATAAAATATAGGCACCTCTATTTTTTTAAATTGGTAGGAAAAAATTTGCTTTCAATGCATTGCTTTATTCGCACATAAGTATACATACATGCATATGTTGCGGGGTAGACGTGCATATTTTATAATACACGTATATCTGATATGCGTGGGTTATAAAATGCTATTATAGATATCTGCATGGCCATTGATGCATGTATATGCGGCTGCATGGAGTTATTTGAAAGTTATCTTCCCTGTGTTTTCAACTTGTGCACACTACTGCATAGTACTTAGATACTTATGCTATTTTATTAAAAGCATCAATGAAAGAGCTATTGTTTTCAATGCATAAGAACAATCTTTGTTATATAACTAGATGGATTACACAAATATTTGCATTTAAAATATTTTATATTTAAGTGCAGTTCTAGTACCATGTTATTTTCTTCTTCAGATTTATTTCATTCTGTATCAAGTATACGTTTTACTCCCATTTTAAAGAATCATGACCGGTAAAGAGGGAATGACAGTGACATCTCCGGTGACTTTCCTGTTATTACAGGCCTTTTGCTTGATGCACATGTGAGAGCTAATCTTTTTTAGTTGATGATTATGGTTTTACTTTTTCCATCCTCAGGGCCCATCCCTTCTGCGAAAGACTTTAATTTCAATGTAGTTGAGATATGAAAATCTCTGTGGTCTTTCTGTGAGGCTAGGTCCTCAAGCCTGGACTTTAGGCTAATCCAAAAGATATTCCAGTAACTGGTTGTCATTTTAATGAAGCAAAATGCTCTATAATTATTGTCAGTGAAACTACAATTTTTACCTACCAAAGATTACATTATTTTGACAACTTTGTGATTAAAAAATTAGGTAGCAATTTCAAAATGTTTCCTTCTGCTGTAAAACATTGCAAAGGTCCATGTTCACTGCCCATACCTCTATGAATCATGATGGCCTTTTGGAATGGTAGGACAGAGAGAGCCAGACCTTCACCCAACACTGATTATATTGATCAACTGTCCCAATGCCTGCCCTAGCCTTAAGGAAGAGTGGGCATTGTAAAACTTACATTAAGAATGTTAACTTATTGTAGAAATGTAAAAATTAAAGCCAGGCATGCAATAAAGCCAAGACACAACATAAAGACAATCCAAACCCATCAAGCTGAAAGTTAGAGTTCTTTGATGTACTTTCAAGAGTTTGTTGTCCAACACATATTACTAAATACCATAATCACCATTGCTGCTTTTAGCTAATTTCTTTTTTTTTTGCTGTTCAGTATTCTATTGCTGTTTTTCTGTAAGGCTGCTTATTTTCTGTGGCATTATCTATTGTTTATTGTTGCATATATTCTGGTTTTGTCTGTTGTCAATATGGACTGAATTGGTTAAGAAATATGTCTAAACTGTTCTAACATAATAATCATGGTAAGTCATGGTAAGTTAAGCAACTTACTTAAATGCATCATTATCCACATTCTTGTCTAAACCAGCTAGAAGAAATTCTGAACAGGGAACAGTTTGGTTGAAGTATCATATAATTTGTGGAGCTCTGCAAGGTTTAATCACATAGGTGTATAGGGAAACAAATTCTTCTCTTAAATTCTTCACTTAAATTGGTGTGAAATGGGTTCAGTTAATACCAGGATTTCAGTTCTTAAATTAGGCTCATTTTGAAGGCATCCTAGATTTATTTTTTTTGTGGAAGAGTAAAATGAAATTAATTCTAAAATCAACGCCTTTCTAACTGAATCATGTGAATTGCAATTTAGGTAGCACTGTGGCAAATAATATTTGTACGTTATGTATGCTAATAAGCTTATGTCTATAAATAAAAATGCAGTATATCCTTTCTTTGGTCAGTTGTGGAATGCTAAAGTATTTCAAATTGCTATAAATGTGCTTCAGAATAAGTTTCCTGATCAGTGTGTATCAAGAATCAGTGAGTGCCTTAATAAATGTGGTGCAGTTAAGCTATGAACAATTAAGTACAGAAGCAGTAATTCTGTGACCACCAAACAGTAAAGTAAAAAAAAGCATCATTTGACACATTCCATATTTTTTTGGTTAGGTGATTCTGTGTATTGCATTTTTGGTTTTAAATTTGTGTACATTGCTTTGGATGATATATTGAAATCTGGAAAGCAGCATGTCATGTTTGACAGCAGCCTTTATCTCTGTTCCAGCAGGATATTGTGATGTCAGCACTGGGCCCAGCACAGGCTTTGTTCACATGAGGGCTATAGTACCATTAATAAAAGTCAGGTGCTACCAGTGGCTGCCATTAAAAGCTTGGAGGGATGAATCAGGCTCAGCTGATTTCCATCTGCCCAGGTCTCTACCAGATTGTAATTTTCATCATTCTTCATGTATTTGACTGCTGTAATCACTGATAATGATTAATAGTCAACATCTCAGGTCCAGTGGTTTGATGAAATTGGAATGGGTTTCTTATAGTTTACTGATGAAAGTAATAGATATCATACCTGATGGTAAGGAGTTCAATGTTATTTTCCCGCATCTTTCAAATTGAGAATATTTTGGTTTCTAGCTAATATGTTACAATATCGATTATGTAACATCTCAACAAGTAACCTTATTCCTGGTATTTGAGGGTGAGGGAGGATGGTGCATTGTAGTCTACAAAGAGTCTCCTGTATGCAAAACCAGAAGGAATAGGAAATCCCTATGGAGGTAATTTTCAAAAGCATTTACATGTATAAATGTAATATACTATTGTTACAATTTTCAAAAGCCATTTACCCATGTAGAGTGCATTTACAAGGGTAAACCCTGTCGACAATTCAATGGCATCTATTGTAGAAATTTTTAAAGCCCACTTACATAGGTAAAGTGATTTATTCAATAAACCAATTTTTAAGTGTGTAATTGCTTTTGAAAATCAGGCTCTAAATATATTGCTGATCAAATCTTGTTTAAAGTCCAGCAATCCTTCAGCATTTATATATAACATAGTAACATAGCAATGATGGCAGAAAACGGTTCATTCAGTCTGCCCAGCAAGTTTCCTATGGTAGTAACTGTGCAAGTTCTCCATATTTCTGTTAAAGATAGTAACTGCCACTCTGTCAAACCCATAACAAAAATAACTGCTAGCAACATTTTTATGAGATGAGCAGCCTTCTTGATAATTCAATGCTGTTTGAATGTGCTAGGGATGTGCAGCCAAAAGGTTTTCATTGCATTGGTGATTCAGATTCGTCGGGGTGCAAATGCGTTACATTCGGCCGTATGGCGCCCCGATGCGTTAAAACGGTGAGTTAAATTTGTGTCCCAGCTAAAATTAAAATTAACTACAACCCCCCACCCTCCTGACCCCCCCAAGACTAACCAAAACTCCCTGGTGGTCCAGCGTAGAGTCCAGAAGCCATCCCTGCACTCGTTTGCCGGTTTCATCATGGCGCCGATAGCCTGTGTCACAGGGGCTACCGGTGCCATTGGTCAGCCCCTGTCACATGGTCATGGCGCCATCTTGTGCTCCTACCATGTGACAGGGGCTGACCAATGGCACTGGTAGCCCCTGTGACATAGTATGGGCAAAGGCTATTGGCGCCATTTTGAGTCCTGGCATCGGACGGCCGGCGTGCAGGAGGTCGCTCCGGGACCCCCGTTGGACCCACAGGGGCTTTTGGCCAGCTTGGGAGGGGCCTCCTGACCCCCTCAAGACTTGCCAAAAGTCCAGCGGGGGTCCGGGAGCGACCTCCTGCACGCCGGCCGTCCGATGCCAATACTCAAAATGGCACCGATCGCCTTTGCCCTCACTATGTCACACATAGTGAGGGCAAAGGCGATCGGCGCCATTTTGAGGATCCGGGACCATTTTGAGGGTCCAGGACTCAAAATGGTACTTTTAATTGCAAAATATTTGCCGCCCATGCTAGCTATCTTGGCAGATCTATTATTGCAAATTTCATGATTTAACATGGATATTTTCACACTTCAGGTGCCATAGGCATATGTGTACTGTTGCCAAAGTGGTGCTGGTGTCTAGCAGTACACTCTCATTTTCTTCTATTTGGCTACATCAAAACAATGGTCGACAAAGGTGATTTGGTGGGCCTATAGGCTCAGCACATACATGTATACCCACATCAGCACACTATCTTTGTATATCAATGCTTCTTCTAATCTTCTAACACTTTATCATCGAATACGAGTTAATCAAAATGAATATGATATTAATCCCCACCCTAACCCCCTAACATCTTAACCATCAAAAATTGTAAACCGTTGTGATGGCGAAACCGAATGACGGTATATAAAACTCGATAAATAAATCAATAAACAAATCAAAAATAAATCATGATTACATTTGCCTTACATTTTTTATCACACCTTTGGTAAATGGTGTTTCTTTCTTGTCTGTGAATTACACTTTACATTACATAGCAGTAAATGTACGTTTGGAGATCATGGGCCTGGTTTGTAGATGGGATTACTTTTGTTTTCTTTGGTCAGCATGATTCTGCTTTCAAGGGTGGTGTTTGTTGGTGGCAGAGGTGTCATATGGTGGTTATTAATACACTGTAGTACTACTCTCTGCCTAACCCCCATGAGTTCAACTGTCGCCTATACTCCCGCAGGCTATTTCAAGAGCATTTCAATTGTGCCCTACTCTTGTACCTTGGGGTGGATGGGCAAGCCTTGGGGGTCCTGTAGAATCAATGTGGAATATGGCAGCTGGGTCAACACATCCTAGGCCTTTCCACCATGCATTCATATGGATCTGGTTTTGCTGCCAGATAGCATACATACCCTTCTTTTCTTTACATGACTTTGGTCCTTACATCTCACATGGGCTTCTTATAATATTATCAGAGCTGGTGCAGCTGTGCGGGGGGGGGGGGGGGGGAGCATGCCTTCCTATGTCTTCTTCATTGTCTCTATAGTGCATGTACTTTCTGCCAGAATTAGGGGCTATATATCCATGTTGGGGAAACATGCTTGGTAGATACCTTTTGGGGTCAGTTAATTTAGGGAGATCATATTCCCCTTCAATTATTTTGGCATGCAGCACATTCCATATAAAACACCCCTCTGGTTTCAGGAAAGGGATTAGACAAGCGCATGGCGGTATGCAGCATGTCTTAGCATTCCTGACTGAAGGCAAGCACATTTAGTATGGCCAAGCTTCAGTTATCCTCCTTTGGTTTCAGAAGGGCTGTGCTATCTATGCAGCAGCAGGACAAATATATGTTGTGATTCCTGAATGGGGCAATCAAATAGGTTGGAACCAATCTGCAATATTCTCCAGTGGCTTAAGAAGGGCCATGTCATCTCAGTAGTAATATGCATTACCAACACTATTAAGGCTTTCCAAATTGTTGATCAAGATTTTAGGTGCTATTACTGATTTATGATATGGTCATAGAGAGGATGGTGGGGTGCCCAAGACAAGTGAGGTGTTACTACCATGGGGCTTGTGGTGTGGTTGACCATGTTCTGGGGTGCACATGATATGCAATGTTTGAAAGCTGGCCAGGAGGAGA
The DNA here is from genome assembly GCF_901001135.1 of Rhinatrema bivittatum. Classification (NCBI taxonomy): domain Eukaryota; kingdom Metazoa; phylum Chordata; class Amphibia; order Gymnophiona; family Rhinatrematidae; genus Rhinatrema; species Rhinatrema bivittatum. Next base: position 25,203 of record NW_021821317.1, read on the forward strand.
ATACCAGGTAATGTGATATCTGCTATACATTGCATTGGTGGGTGGGAACAAGACAAGTTATATGTCAGTTTTCAGCTTTGTTAGTTAAAATTGACCTGGGCACCACCCAACGTTGTGTTGGTGTGCTAAATGAATGACTCCTGCTCTTTTTCAGACAGGGCTCATTGCACCACAGAAAACTTCATCGGTGGACAAGAATCAAAATGCAGGATAAACTGAGGGGCAAGGCTTTGATGGCCCTAGGTCCCCCAACAGCACTACACTGCTGTAGCATACTACTATAGAGCATATGTAAATCTGTGGCGAGGCTTCGATGATCCTGAGCTCCCAACAGCATTACATTGCTTTAACATGAGCCTATGGAGTATTTGGCAAACTAAAATTTAGTAGGCAAGGGCGTGGTCACCCTGGGGATAGAGATGTTAGCAATTAGTAATTGCCAATAGGAAGTGGAGATGATGAGTGGTATACGCTAGTGGTGAATAACCGTAAATGAAAATGGTATAGCGCTAGGAATTCACGGATCTTTGTGATGAATTGATCAAAGAAGTGAAGACTTAAAGCAAGCGTTTCCAGGAAGGAGAGGGAGGGAAAGGGGAGGAAGGGGTAAAAGTAAAAAAGGAGGAGAAGGAAAAGGGGGAGGGGAAGGGGGAGGGAAGAGGGAAGGGGGAGAAAGAAAAAGGGGAGAAAGCTAGGGTAAGGGAAGAAAGAAATGAAAATTAAAAGAAAAGGGAGAATACAGATGGGAATGAAGAGGTAAAAAAAAAACGGTCTAAGGGAACACAGACTTAAAAGAACACGGACCACTGAATGTCACATTTGAGGCCAGCGGGATGAGATGTATTGAGAGTGAAAATCCACCACTGTTCATGTTTCAATAACCATGCATTGAAGTCACCTCCCTGGGTACGTGGGGTAGGGACCCCAATTGCAAAAAATCAAGCTCAGACCATTGTGAGATCAATGGGGCTTCTTCATGAGCATTGTGAATGCAGCTCATATGTTAAAAAATGCGAGTCTTCAAGGCTCGCGTAGTCTTACTGACATATAGTAGTGAACAGGGTCATGATATCATGTACACTACACCAGTGGTGTTGCAATTAAAGGAGTGGCAGATTGAAAAGGATTGACCAGTGGACGAGTACACAAAATGCTAAATATTAAAAAAGAAAGGGCAAGCGGCACAAGACCCACATGGGTCGTGGCCCAGACAGTCAGTAATAACATGCTGTGCCCTACTCTTGTACCTTGGGGTGGATGGGCAAGCCTTGGGGGTCCTGTAGAAAGTAACTCTGAGGAGACAAGCTTATCTTTGACGTTGCAGCCATGAGTGAATGCAAAATGGGAGAGATCATGGAACAACAAGTGGGGTGAGAGAATGTGCCAAAACTGCCGAATGATCGTGCAGATGCAGGTGACCCTCGAGGAAAAGGGCAAGATGCAAGTCAGTTTGGAAGATGAGGGACGATGTTGCAGTGATAAAAGGAGATCACAATTCCTGAAAAGAGCCCGCTTCAGGGCCCATTTCAGAAGTTTATATGGATAACCCCATGATTGGAACCGGGCCAACATAGAGAGAGCTTGAGTCAAGAAATTGGCCCTTGAAGAACAAAGTCTTTTAAGGCAAAGGAACTGACCCACTGTTATATTCTCACGGAGGGTCTTGGGATGATGACTAGTAAAATGAAGAAGCATGTTTTGATGAGCTGGTTTTCAAAACAAGGAGGTAGAGAAAATCCCAGAGCACAAGGTAATAGAAATGTCTAAAAAAGGAATGGTGAAAGGATGAATCTGTGCCTGAAAGTGAAGATTAGGGTGATGAGAATTCAATAAATCTAAAAACATGTAAAATTGAACCTCAGTGCCGGACCACACCATGAAAATACCGTCAATATACTACAGCCATGTGACAATAAAACCCGAAAAAGGAGAATCGTAAAGAAAAGATTTTTCAAAATGAGCTACGTATAGACATGCGATATCTGGGGCCATTGTGGCACCCATGGTCGAACCTTTGATCTGTTGATAGAATGAGCCATCAGACATGAAAAAATTATTCCTAAGTGCTATACTTTCAGAGCAACCAAAAAATCAGTGCATGGGGCGGCTCGTTGCTCTAACATGGACAGGACAATTTTGATGGCTTCCTCCTGTGGAATATTGGAATACAGGGACTCAGTGTCTAAGGTGACTAAGAAGCATGGTGAAACTGGCAAGACAAGAATTTGGAGGAGACTGATGAGGTGAGTGGAATCTCGGAAGAATAAAGGAATCAACAGGATGAATGGATCAAGAAATCTATCCATGAAAATAGAAAGAGGCTCTATAAGAGAGCCAATCCCAGAAACAACTGGGCGACCGGGAGGATTAGTTAGAGACTTGTGGATTTTTGGAAGAACATAGAACACAGGGGTAATAGGGTGTTTCTCCTCCAGAAAATCAGCTTCCTGTGAGGTCAAGAAGTGCGAGGAGAAGCCCCTGTCAACCAATCCATTAATCTGTACTGATAAAGCTGGAGTAGGATCAGAAGCTAAAGGTTGATTGAACTGATGGTCTGATAACTTGCAGTGAATCAGGTTGATAGAACTAATGGTCTGATAACTGGCGGTGAAGTCCCCACCCGATCTAGTTGTGCTATCATTTCTATTTACATTTCGGTCCCGGGTCCCCGAATCTCGCGTGACTTAACATTCCCCACCTCTTATTTAAATGCAGGCACGCCTCCACTGACACAGCCCTGCAGAGATGCCTTAACCACATATTATATGCGGTTTTCACTTGTTTCACTTGTTCTATTTACCCTCACTTTGTTTATTCTGCTGGTATGCTTTTTTTCAGAACATTCGGATAAACATTTTTTGATTTATGCGCCAGACACAATTGACATTAATACCAGGTACTTCTCTCTACTTGCTTTGTTTTTGGCCAGTTGCATTCTTTCTCACCCGCTTTTCTTTCCTTTCCCCCTTTTTCCCCTAGGCCCTTGCCCTCTACCCTGTGAAATTCTTTATAAATGATCTAACTTCCTTTTCTATGCAGTCTCCTATGTAAACATCTTTGACTTTTTTCTAAGCAGGTTTATAAATTACCACCCCCTCTCCTTCCCCCTCCCTTCCCCCGCTTGGAATTCAATGATTATATGCCTTATGTATGTTACATGCAGAGTTCTACACTCTCCCTTCCATTTTCCCTCTCCCTTCCCCTCTTTTTCTCCCCTTCCCTCCCTTCCTTCCCTTTTCCTTCTGCCCCTTCCCCTTTTCCCTTCCCCTCGCCCCCTATTTTCCTTCCCCCTGCTCCCCTCATCCTTTCCCTTCTCCTCCTCTTCCCCTCTCCCCTCCCCCTCCCTTCCCCTTTGCCCTCTCTTTTTCTCTCTCCCTCTTCCATTTTATCCCTGCCTCCCCTTCTTCTCCTCCCCATCTTCTCTTTGCCCTCTCCCCTTTCCCTTCCCCTTCCCCCCTCTTGACACACACAATTTTCATATGTATACGTTTTATTTATGTTCTATAAGTCTCACACATTTATGTTTTACAGATGCATTTGTTAACATTTGTTGTCTTTTAATTTTTAGTTTATATTGTTTCGCTTTGTACAATAATTTTTGCAAATGTAAGCAGAAGCTTCTAGTATATGGTGTTTTTTTTCCTGTTATGTATTGTGGCTCCTTGGTTACACATCCTTATTTATTTATTTATGCCTTTGGTTTTGCTGACAGTTTTTCCGGGCCTCTGTCCCTCCTGAAGCAACTCATGTGGTGAAACATGGTCCGTGTCGGGGGACCGAAACCTCTCTCTAAGAATTCATGAATAAAAAGTGGAAACACTTGCTTTAAGTCTTTGATCAATTCAACACAAGGATCCATGAATTTTCATTTATAGCAATTAGTAATTGGCATTTGTAATTGAATGATTATTTGCAATTGTTGTATGCATTGATCTATGTTGCGGCCATATTTATCCAATAAAGATTTCTTTGTGAACGTTGGTGTGACAGACTGTCTCTTACCAATTGCTAGAGATGTGAATCGTGTGCCAGATCGTCTTAATGATCAGATTCGGCTGGGGGGGGGGGGGGGGAAATCTGATCGTTAAGATATGTGAATTGGAATTGTTTCCGATTCTAATTCACATCGCTAATTTTTTTTTTTAGGGAGGCCCGCACCGCTAAAAAAAAACAACCCACCCGACCCTTTAAATCGACCCCACCCTCCCGACTCCCCCAAAACCTTTTAAAATTACCTGGTGGTCCAGGGGGGCCTCGGGGAGAGATTTCCCATTCCTAGGCATCAGCTGTTCTAAAAAAAAATGGGCCGATGCCCCTTTGCCCTTACCATGTGACAGGGTATCCGTGCCATTGGCCGGTCCCTGTCACATGGTAGGAGCACTGGATCTTTAAAGATCTTTAAAGATGGCGCCAGCCATCCAGTGCTCCTACCATGTGACAGGGGCTGGCCAATGGCACGGATACCCTGTCACATGGTAAGGGCAAAGGGGCATCGGCCCATTTTATTTTAGAACAGCTGATGCCTGGGAACAGGAAATCTCTCCCCGAGGCCCCCCTGGATCTCTCCTCTCCCTGAGGCCCCCTGGATCTCTCCCCGAGGCCCCCCGAGGCCCCCCTGGACCACCAGGAAATTTGAAAAGGTTTTGGGGGGGTCAGGAGGGTGGGGTCGATTTAAAGGGTCGGGTGGGTTTTTATTTTTATCGGGCCATCGGCGCCATTTTAATTAGTGGCAGCCAAAATGGCGCTGATGGCCCGAGAGCGGGAGATTGCGCCGGGACCCCCCCCCCCCCCCACTGGACCACCAGGTAATTTAACATTTTGGGGGGGTTCAGGAGGGTGGGGGAGGGTAAGGAATTGGTTTTAAAGGGTCGGTGTGAGTTTAGGGGTTGTTTTGGTGTGCCGGTTTTCCCGCCCTCCACCAAATAATTCCCGTGCTCTATTTAACGATGCAATACAAATGCCCCTGACGATAAATCGGGGGCATTTGTATTGTATCATGCACTCTAACGATTTAGAACGATTTTAAAATTATCTGACGATAATTTTAATCGTTCAAAAATGATTCACATCCCTACCAATTGCTATAGGAACATTTGGGGATGGGGGAGTAGTTAATGGGTGGACGAGAGGAGGCAGTCATCTGCACCTGAGACGGTTGGGAGAAATAATAAGTACAAGTTGATCTGGTATGGCCAAGATTGCTAATATGACAGCTAATATACCATCCTATCCTATCACCATCATCATGAACATGATAACAGTAATAATGGCAAACTGTTGGAGGTAGCAAACTAGTCCTTCTTGCCAGGATTAAAAACCCATGAGTAAAAGTAAATACAAATTAATTACAGACATCTGTGGCCTTAAAATATTTCTGCACAACATTGTTGAATAATTTTTAGTCTGGCTTGATAAAAATTACACAATCTGCAAAACAATCCAATTCACTCTAAGACCAATAAGGCAAATAGAAGCAACACTACAAGCAGCGGCAAGAAAGATAATTGCATTGATGATGTTCCCAACTCTTCAAAAGAAAAAAACCTGTTACTTTCTACTCAGTTTCATAGTGGAAAGAAAAGGTATTCCCAATCCCTTTGAAATCAAGGTAGCACCTCTATTACCGGTTTTAGGAAACAGAACTTTCTCTCACTCATATAATCATTCTCCTGAGAAGTACAGGATAAGATTGTCAGAGTCTGCTGAGACTGAAAAACAGCAAGTTTATTGTGGTAGGCGCAGCAGGAATTGTTAGAAGGCTTTATTATTATGGAAATTATGTTATTAATGTTAAATGTATTTGACAAAGGTAACTTTTTTCCTGCATCTCCTGTTTTAATGTAAACCGGAATGATTTGTATATTATACAAGAATGTCGGTATATAAAAATTATAAATAAATAAATAAATAAATAAAAAGAGAAAGTGAGAAATTATACTAATTATTAGTGAGAATGATATTGTTTCTGCTGTATATAATGGTGTAGGGGTATGTAGGCCAAAAAATGTCATTTTGTGTCATGTTATGCTACTTTGGGGGTCAATTTTCTTTGTTGTTAATGTCTTTTTGCATTTCAAAAACTGTGCACTATTTTTGAAAATGTGCACTATTCAGAAACAATGCGCAGTAAAAGTAATAGAAGAAAAAACACAAAATTTCATGTTTCTATCATTTTGTTGTGGAAATGACATAGTCATTGTCTATGTTGTTTCAAATGAATGTACATCCCTAACAAAATAAATCTAAGTAACAGGGAATAGAATACTTCAAAGTTTTTACCAGAGATAACGTTTGATAAAACAAGTTCAATGTGTTGAGGCAGAAAGCTGTGTCTCTCTGTTCTTTGTGCCAGTGTGTGCTGTGTTGTTCTTTCCATTTTAGACTGGGGCATGGTTCCATGTTGCATATTTATTTATTTTTGAATGTATTTATTTTTATATTTTATTTTGCAATAATTTGTATTCTACCTCTTTCTAGACCAGTTCTAGATGAATTAAAAAAAAAAACCCATCAACAATATCTAGTTATAAGCAATAATATAAAACATCAGTAAACAATAAAAACATAAATCAAAACATTAAAACATACAATAATAAGACCTAATCAGCATAGATTAAAGCAAATCTTACAACCCTAGAAAACGCCACTCTGAATAAATGTTTTTTTAGTAGCCTTCTGAATGCATTATAGTTGCAGTCTTGACGTAAGGGCAAGGGCAAACTATTCTATAAACTTGGGGCAGCATTAGAAAAGGTACAATTATATGTCTTCTATAGATGGAACTTTCTTTTGTTAGGAGCTTCCAATAGAAATAAATGCTCAGAGTGCAACACCCTTAAAGAATGATATCATGCTAGAGAACCTTTCAGATATGAAGGGTTACCTTCATATAAAGCCTTAAAAGTTGAAATCAATATATTAAATGTTATTCTTTGCTCAACAGGGAGCCTGTGTTGGGTTTTTCAACACTGACATGATATGATCCCCTAGAGCACAATCAGAAAGCAAACATAAGAGTTATAAGGTTGTCAGATGGCACTTTGGGGATCCACATATAAGGTGTTAAAATAATCAGTATTCGATTAGACAAAATATTGAACTACCACTCTAAAATCACAGAGGTCCAATATGTGCTTTAAATACCTTAGTTTATTTAATTTAAAGAGCCCCCCTCCCTTTTTTTTTACAACAGATCTCGGTTGTGTATGAAGTTTAAATGAAGGATCAAACAGAACTCCTAAATTGCGAACTATACTAGAAAGTAAGTTGAATATGCCATTTAAGTTAATAGGATAAGTCTTAAAGATGCCAATATTTAGCACAACTTAGGGACTTATCCAGCTAAATGGCAGCCACCAAATACCCTGCTATTTTCAATGGCTTCCACTTAGCTAGATAAGTATTTATTTGGCTAAATAGATATCAGGATATCTTGGGTTGGCAATGGGTGGATCGAGGTGGGGCAACTTAGTGCTTATATTTTGCCTTATCTGGTTAAGTTAACAAAATAAGTGAGACTTGCTCAATAGTAGGTCTAAAGTTATCGAGATATAACTTATCTGGCTGTTGCATCCGTCGGTCTCAGATGGCTTCGACCTTTGTGCCTCACCTTTCTTCCTTCTCTCTCCACAAGCCTCGGGAAGATGGCTGCTGCCATGTCATCATGCTGCTCTTTCCGGCGTCCCTGGAACGGCTACGGTGATGGTGTTCACCATGTTTCTCCTGAGGGCCTCCTAGGGTGCGCGCGCGCACGCCACCCACGTCTTTATCCATGTCATGGCGGGAACCTCGGGGGCGTCCCCTCCGAGTGACATCACGCCATCTGGGTATTTAGCCTGCCCTTCGTTTGCTAACTGAGGGCCTCATTTTCCAAGCCACTCGCACGCGAAAAGTCCCTTATCGCATGCGATACCAGGATGGGGGCGGAGTCAGGGCGGAGTCGGCCCCAGAAGAGGAGGAGTCGGGGCATCACCGGGGCTGACTCTGTGCCGACGCTGCGGACAGCGAAAAGGTAGGTGCCTTTTCGCTGCCTATTTCGCTCCCAATAGCTACACCTCCTATGGTGTAGCTATTGGGAGCGAAATTGGCAGCGGATTGGATTTGCCTCCAGTCTAAGCTACTCTGCCACTTCCTTGCTGCCGCTGGAAGTTCTCTCTGCCCTCCGAAGCCTTTTACCTCTAACTTGGGTACCTGCTCCTCGGGGGCCCTATGCTTTCTTTCAGGTGCCTATCTGGGATGCCAGGTACTCACTCCTCGAGGGCCTGCTCTCCCTGCCTTGGTGCCTGCAAATCCAACTACATCTGCCTGCCAGGATCATCATCTAATTCAGCTATCTATTCAGTGAGTAAACTAACCTTGTCAGCTTGTCTCACCTTCAGCTTCAGTGCTGCGAGTCTACATCCGGGACTCTCTCCTCTACCCAGCGCAGTCTACCATCATTGAAGTGTGGGACGGGTCTCCTCTGCCAAGGACCTGGTTACCTCACTGCTGCCACCTCCTGGGCAGTACCACCAAGCTGTATAATAAACACGAATTCTCTGTGTCTGCATGTATAGAGTCTAGCCTAGTACTGCGGTTCCTCACGGGGCTCCTCCCCATGGGAGTGGCCATCTCCGCGGTACCCAAGAATCCACTTAAACACCTCAAAACCATAACACTGGCTAGCTAGAACTTATCGGTTATTTTCAGCAGCATAGCCATACATAGCCATGCTGCTGAATACTCCTTATTTATTTATTTAGCCAATTTCTATTCTGCCGATATCTAGATAACTTATATAACTAGATATCTTTTAATATTTTGCCCCTAATTTTCAATCTGTATAAACTCACCTGATTTTCAGACACAAAGGGACCTGTGTATATTCTTTGAATATCAGTTTGTTATGTGAATAAAGTGCATGAGTACAATGACACACTTTTAAACAATGGTGTAAAGTGTGTGTGTTAGTGGTGTGCCTACTGAGGATGTGCTTTCATTGGAATTAAATGGGAAATTTTTATGACATTTCCTATTTTGTTTCATTTTGTTTTTAAAATGAAATAAAAGAAATATTAATAAAATTTAGTTCATTTTTCTTCCTTTTCATTTTTAAGGAGCCACCAGCCCTGTCACCCCCAGCCAAAAAGAAAAATTACCAGCACCACAAAATTAAAAAAATTGAAGTGTCCCTCCCGCAGGTCATCCCCTCCTCTTCCCCCATACCCCTGGAGCCCCATTACCTCTTCTGTGGATCTTTAAAAATCTAAATTTGGATTTCTGCAGACTCACAGATGGAGTAAGGGGACTCTGGGGGTGAGGGTGGGGAAAGGCCCATGGGGCTTCAGGTTTTTAATTTTGGATCACTGGCGCTGTTTTTTTTTTTTGATGGGTAAAGTAGGTCCCTGGCCTTTGCATTCTGTTTTGTTTTCTGTTTTCTCTTTTGTTAGGTTTATTTAATTTCAAATAAATAAAACAAACAGCACACAAAATACAAACAACAAAAAAAGGAAACAAAACAAAACAAAATGCATGTCTATAGTTTCCAATAACACTTCTGAAATGCCTCCAGAATACTTCTCTTCTATGTGGCCAAATGTATATGCATTATGAAAGTTTGTGTGTACTTTCTGGCTGCTAAAAATCCACTTAGCTTGATTTGGCTGATTTAGGGAGGTTATCTCTATTTTTACTCGCTTAAAAGGTACCTAAACCTTTGAAAATTTACACCTAAAGGCATAGAAGTTCAAACACTGGAGACACTAACTGGTGGTTAGTCTTGAGTTGGGGAGAAAACTTTGTGGAGGAATACGCCAGGGGCTGGTAATGGCTATGTATTTGGGGTTTTTTTTTGTAAAGTTTTACTAAAAGAAAAGTATAATAAGTCATAACTTTTATGTAATTTCACAGTGGGTTTTTTTTCTTTCTGAACTTCCCCCTCCTCCCACCACCACCAAATCCTTAAGCAGCCTTTGTTGCTAGTGTAATCCTCTTTAAATATCTACAATTACAGTTTATATCCATCTTTAAACATGAAAGCATTTCAGACTGTGCTTGGAGTTAACTGCTTATAAACAAGAAATGAATAAGACACATCCTACCAACACCTGGTTGGCAGTACTGCAGGTACAATACATGTGGCAATAGTATCAGTGTATGTTTCTGGTTGAATACTTGATTCCAAAAATAGTTTTCTTGTACATTCCAAATATATTTCAGTTTGTTATCCACTATAAAAAGGATTTGCAATAGTTAGGCAATGGAAGTAAAGTTCTATGGCCATTTGTTAAACTACTTCTGATAATTATTGCTTCTAAACAAACCATAGAGCATCATTTAAGTTACTGATGACAGTTTGGGGAGAATAATGCCATCCAACCATGATAGGTTTTGATTGGGGTGGATGCATGGGGCAAGGAAAAGTGAAATCCTTTAGAGGCTATCACACTGCTTCAAATTACTCATTTCTTTGAAATAAGGGCTATGAGGTCAATTATACAAAGGGTTTATGTGCCTAACCTTTGGAGTTAGGCACCTAAATAGGTCACTTTGAAAATTCACTAGAACTGATCACCTAAATTTAAGTCCCTAAAATGTAGAGGGTAGAGTTAGGGTGGGGAAAAAGTGTTAGACGAATAGCACTGATTTTCAGCATTAGATATCTAACTTGGGCACTTAAAGCTAGGAAAATTGTGACTTCTAAGGGGGTTATTTTCCAACCCATGAAAGGCCACTATCGCGATAATGGCCTTATCACGGTGGTAGCATTCAAATTAGGTGGAGGGGAGGAGTCGAGGAGGAGTTAGGGAGGGGATTAGGGAAATATCGCTGGCAGTAGCGTGGGAAATAGCACCACCTTTTACGGTGGCGCTATGCCCGTGATAGTATGCAGCATGGCCGGCTGCACTGCTGCAGGCGAAACCACACTGCCGTGATGCGGCCGGCTGCAGGCTATCACCTGACCGCCTCCTTCTTTGCCCCCCCACCCCCCTTTACTGCCACGTTCATCATTCCGCAGGAAATGATGAATCCTGGCCTAAGTGTTAAGTCCCTAAATTTACAAATATTTTCAGCCAAAAACTTAGATCCCTATCCCTAAAATTAGGTATCTAAAATTCAGGGATATAATTTAGAAAACAAGTGATCCATATTCAGCTGTTGGCTGACTTCAAAGTTAGCCGGATATACTTAGCCGACTAACTTAACTAAGATATTCAAAGGCACAGACATGATGCCACTGAATATATCCAGCTATCTTAAAGTTAGCCGGATAAATTTATCCGGCTAACTTTAAGATCGCTTTTTGTTTGCCCTAAAGTTATTAACGCTGAAAACTGGCGTTATCCAGCTACCTTACCCGGAAACTGCCGCTCTGCTCTGGAATGTTTCTGTACCATCCAGACATAGATAAGTTTTCAGCTGGCTAAAAAACTTATCTGGCTATGTCAGGGGCAGTTAGACCAGCAATATGTTTTTAATTCTGGTGTTTGTACAGCTAAGTGGCAAAGTTAGCCAGACTGCTGAATATGGACTGTCAGGTGACGGGGTGCCAATAATGGGTAACCTTCAGAGCTGGACTGGGTAGGATCCAGATGAAACAGGCTTCTAAGAAACCAAAGGCTCTTCTGCCTGAACCAGCCACCTTCCCATTGGATTGAGTCCTCGGGTTCTTGTGGCTAGCAGGACTTAACAAGAGGTACACGGCAAAGACAGTTATAGAAGGACACCCACTGGGGCAGAGATGGCTGCAAGAAATAGAATCAGGAACAAACGGGTGTCCACAAAAGAAACACAAAATAAGAAGTGCACCATAAGACAGAGACACAAAATAGACAAAACCCAGAAGGCCACCAAACTAGAGCCAAGAGCAAAACAAAGAAACAGGACTTAGGAAAACAGAAGGCCACCAAACTAGGGCTAACACACAAGGAAAACAGATCAAGGCCGTCAAGACAGAACAAACAGAGAGAACAAAAAGGTCACGGTGATAGGGCCCAATACAGAGCAAAGACAGCGCAAGAACTAGGACTGAGATGACCACAATGCAGAGTGCAGGAGACTCCAAGCAGAGGCCGGGCACAGTCAGTGAGTGAGGCAGGCTTTTAAGGCTGTGGCAGCTGAGGGAACACAGTTGCCAGCGGGACCTCTAAGCTATAGGGCTTGGAGGACTGAGTAGCAAGGAACTTGGCACACTGAAAGCCCTTGCTGGCAGGAGGTGCGCAGTCGCACTGCATGATATCCTCAAACTAAGCATTTTTTTAAAAATTGACCCCCCCCCCCCCCCTTTATTTTATCAACATTTTATACTTTGGACCATGGAGGTTATAACTACAGGAGTACATATGTAACTCCTGGGCTGATGTCCCCCTACAGGATGCCAAGAGTCACCTATAATTTAAGGACTTCGGATGCTTGAACTTTCTTTACTGACTTCGAACCCCCTCTGAGTCCAGAATTCCTTGTTGGGGAGGAGGCTAATCTCCAAGACCCTGAGTGTGCTAAACCCATATTCAAACAGCACAGGGATAATCATGCTGGTTCCAGCTTTACTGATAATTGGGAGCTGATGGAAAGGTTCATTTACAAATCCTTGTTCAGTATAGTCCATTCCAATAAATCTGTGACTTTATATATTGAGTTATTCTTTAGCCTTTCCAATTGTAGGGGTAGTTTTAAATTTCCTTCCCAAAATTTGTTGGATAAGATTCTTAAATCCAATTTAGATGACATAATTTAAAGTCCCATGTCTCATACCTTTATTTGGAAGTACAGAATGAACTTCTTTTGTCTTGTTCATTCTCCTCACTATCCTTTAGGGTACATCATAGGGGTGTGCATTCGGATTGACCGCATTAGTAAAACGCAACTCATATTTTTTTTTTACTTAAAAAATTGATTCGACATAAACGATCGGATTTCCCACATATCGAACATAGATATGTTCGATATGTGGGAAATCGCGATTGTTGAGCCAAAATAAAAATTTAAACCCCCTCACCCTCCTTAATCCCCCCCCAGACTTACCACAACTCCCTGGTGATCGAGCGAGGAGTGAGGACGCCATTTCTGCAATCCTTGGCGAGAAGCATGTGACGTCGGCGGCACGTCGAGTGACGCCGGCGTCACGTGATTCCCGGCTCGTTCGCGCCGGACGGCTCGTTCGGCCCAAAAAGAACTTTTGGCCAGCTTGGGGGGGTCAGGAGGCCCCCCCAAGCTGGCCAAAAGTTCTTTTTGGGCCGAACGAGCTGTCCGGCGCAAACGAGCCGGGAATCACGTGGCGCCGCGTCACTCAGACGCGACGTCACGTGATTCCCGGCAAGTTCGCGCCGGACGGCTCGTTCGGCCCAAAAAGAACTTTTGGCCAGCTTGAGGGGGTCAGGAGGCCCCCCCAAGCTGGCCAAAAGTTCTTTTTGGGCCGAACGAGCCGTCCGGCGCGAACTTGCCGGGAATCACGTGACGTCGGCGTCACGTGATTCCCGGCTCGTTCGCGCCGGAAGGCTCGTTCGGCCCAAAAAGAACTTTTGGCCAGCTTGGGGGGGTCAGGAGGCCCCCCCAAGCTGGCCAAAAGTTCTTTTTGGGCCGAACGAGCCGTCCGGCGCGAACTTGCCGGGAATCACGTGACGCCGCGTCTGAGTGACGCGGCGCCACGTGATTCCCGGCAAGTTCGCGCCGGACGGCTCGTTCGGCCCAAAAAGAACTTTTGGCCAGCTTGAGGGGGTCAGGAGGCCCCCCCAAGCTGGCCAAAAGTTCTTTTTGGGCCGAACGAGCCGTCCGGCGCGAACTCGCCGGGAATCACGTGACGCCGCGTCACTCGACGTGCCACCGACGTCACATGCTTCTCGCCAAGGATTGCAGAAATGACGTCCTCACTCCTTGCTCGATCACCAGGGAGTTGTGGTAAGTCTGGGGGGGGGGATTAAGGAGGGTGAGGGGGTTTAAATTTTTTTTTTGCACATATGTACATATACCCAACTCATTGGATTTTTTTTATGTCCATATTGGCCACAAGTGGGACCCCCTTTCGGACATAAAAAATATGAACATAAAATTTTGCTCTGCACATCCCTAGTACATCACCACTTCTCTCTTCAATATCCAGATGATATATTAGTATTAGTGGTTAACACCGTCTTCTTTGAAGTCCAACTTCTCCTCCTCCTTCCAGGAATGAATTTATTCCCTCAGTGACCAGCTATTAGCTAAGCGCTGGCTTGGACGTGTTTTGGATGCGCTAATCCCATCATTGCATGGCGAGTTATTCTAGCAAGTCCAAAACGTGTGTCCAATCACGTGTCAAGCTGTGTGCTGTGCTGGGTGCACTATATTGCACTGGTCCCCGAGTCCCTAGATCCTTGGTAGGTAGACAAAATAAGTCTGGGTTTAAAATACAACTAAAAATGAAGGAAAAGTGGATAAAAACTTCCTTTATCCAAACTCAAAAAGCACATGGAATAACATTCTTGAAAAGTGGGAAGAGGGCAGCCTTTCTCCTATTCCATACTTGGGTTTTACTCCGTGAAACCCAAAGGTCCTTTCCCAAAATGAAACCGAATAGAGGAGCAAGAACAGGGACATTTTGGCTCCTCAAAGGGCTAACTAAAAATCTACTCTTCAACATAGTAGCACTAAGTCTAAATAGAACCACAGGATGCCACCATAGTAGCTCCCACATGGGGGACTAGACTACATCCAACCAAATGTACTTTTGTTTTCCCTGAAAATATAGTAGGAGATACCATATTTTCAGGGGGGGGACAGGCTTCCAGAAATGACTGATGGCATCTGGCAGAACACGCTTGCTCACAATGGCTAGTTGAGAAAGTAAAGCAATACTGGCCATGAGGTACTTTGAAAAGAAAAGTGCTGCCAGTGTTCTGATAGTAACTGTGAAAGTGCACACAGCACAAAGTGTTACAGCTCTTATCTGAAGGCACTTGGCTGTACACAGTACTAACTAGTATTACATGAACATGCACTAAGGAATTTGCACATATCGGGTTGAAGGGCTGAGTCCTCCATTTTTAGATGTATTTATTGGTAAAGAACAATAGTAACAATAATCCGAATCATATAAAGAAGCAAAAAGGAATGTATAATGCTGCTTATCTATCTACTGAGCAATCACTAGGATGAGGATGCACCTATGACCTGAATAATGTGATCTTACTTACTGTCTCCTGTTCTTTGGGAAGTTTGATTACCTATTCCATGTCTAGAGTTATCTTATATACCAGTTAAAGAGGTATTCTGGTTGTTATCTTTTCTGTGTCTTGATGCCACAACAAATCTGAGCATTCAAGGATCCAAATATTCCTCTTACCATAATCAGTTTTGACAATCTAAAGACTAGAAATATCACTCTCAAACAGCATAGCAACTACATAGGTAAGAGCAAATTCTAAGTAATTTTTAATGCACTCTAGATCTAAATATTTAATATAGGGTGAAGAGGTCCCCAAAGCACATGTGACCAGACTACTATGGAAAATATGAAGCTAACAAGCAATGCATTCTTTTTTTTTATTATGGCAATAAAAGACTGCATATGGTTACCTTGAGAAATCAAAATATAAAATAACATGAAAATTAAATTATAATTCAATTGATGCATTTAGAAACATGTATGGTCATGGCTGAAAATGCAAACAGAATCCAAATAATGTTGTCCTAACAGCTTTTTGGTTTTACTAATAAGCAATTTAAGATTACAAATTAACTTAGGCCTGGATTCTCTAAGGTCACAGACCTTAGAGAATCCAGCGGTAACGGGGGCGGGGGGGGGGGCAGGCCTGTGAAAGCCGGCAGCCATCGCACCACTGCGGTACGCTGGCTGCTGGCTTTCACACGAAACTGGCCGCGATAAGGGTCCTTACCTTTTGCTACCAGCGGTGTCCTCAGCGTCGGCCCCGGTGCCACCCCGACTCCTCCTCTTCTGGGGCCGACTCTGCCCCATTTAGTGATTTCACTCAAAAAGTCCCTTTTCGCGTGCGATCATTTTTGAAAATGACCCCCTTGGTTTGACAATATCAAAGTTTCTCTTTTGAGCTTTACACTTAGGGGCCGATGCAATAAATATGCACAGAAAACAGACGCTTGATGTTGAGCGCCCATTTTCCTAATGCGCACCCAGACACCTTTCCTGGGCTCGTGATCCAATATTAAAATGAGGGGTTGCACTAAAAAAAGAGATGCTAGAGATAAACGTGCGTCCCTAGTACCTCCTCGGCATCAGGCGCACAGGAGACGTGGCTGAAAGCAGTTGGGAAAATGGATGCTCAGTCTCCTCCTACTGGCATATGCACACATGAGATACATGGCCTGGACCATGTATCTTGTATGTATATTGGACGTCCAAATTTTTTTTTCAAAGAATTTTTTTTTTAAATAAATACTGCTTTACTTTGTTCCTCCTATATAATACGATACTATTAGGAGGAATCACAGAAAGCAGGATTTTTCTATTTTTTCAATGCGCTCTTGAGCGTAGCATCCCTTTACGCTAGCCCTGGGTGGGCATAAAATTTGCTGCATTGCAAGGGTGCATTGGTCACGCGGAAAATTTATTGGATTGCGGGGATTAGCTAATAGCCTCATCTACAAGAATTTCCATGCGATGAGCCCTGTTAGCTATGCGGTGATTTGAACATGCGTTTTGAACATGCTAATCCCCATATTGGATCAGGGGTTATGGACGCACGTCCAAAACGTGTGTCCAGTCGTGTGTTAAGCTGTGCAGTGGCCAGAGCACAGTATTGCATTGGACCATTATTGTATAATTGTCATTTACCCACAAAGCAATTTTTTTCTGTTTTTTTTTCTTTCAAACTACAATTTATTTGAAAAGCTGTCCAAAGCTGAAGCTGCATCAGAAGTTCAGATTCCAACTGACAGAGAAGAAGAAACTAAACAAATCCATGAATCTGATGTTTGGTGATAGTGACATAACAGAAGTTTGCAAGTCTTTCAAGATTTGGTTTGAATGGAAATCAACAGATATTTCATAAAATTCTAAAAATCTAATTGTTTTGATTTTACAAGAAGATTGTTATGATTATATTTGTCTTAGTATCATTGATTGTTTTTATTCCTTCTTTTATTATGTTGTAAAGCGTTACGATGGCTTGTCCTAGTGACGGTATATAAAACCTAATAAATAAATAAATAAACACATTTCTACATTTTCATTTTGAAATGGACTATGTGGATTCCATCAGATTTCAAACTTGCCAGTGAGTTGAAGCTGATTTTTCAGATTTTGCATGGGATCTTCAGAAAATCACTTTTGTTCTTCAGAAAATCCAAAGCAGTTTTCATTGGCACTAATTAATTTTCCCAGTTGTTGGGGGGGGGGGGGGGGGGGGGGGAAATCTGAGTTTTGCTGAGAAAGTGAAATCTGCCTGGATTGAACTGGACCTTGAATTGTTAACAAATCTCTAATGAGAGTCACAGAGTACATGACATTTAGAGGTCTAATTTTTGCCCTAACATAGAGATTATTTATGCAAAAATTCTCCTGTTAATAGTTACAGCATTCACTTGCATGCCAAATTACTGAAAATAAGTGGAGTATTCATACCAAAACCAACCTATGATGCCTTCAGAATGAAAAGGGAAGATCTAGACACCAACTGTGAATTTTATTTTGCTTGTTATAACATACCATGCCAAACTTATACACCCGTCCATGAGCTTAAACAGGGACCAAGTGACCTTACTGTCATCTCCCCAAGCATCAACTATGCTTTTCATCTTCTAAGCAATCAGCATGTGTAAATTCACTGGTTTTCTCCTTGTAAAAAGCTGACAAAACCAGTTTAATGATTAACAGAGAATGCAGTTGATGGCTTCCATCTTAGGGTAAGCACCCAACTTGAAGTTTGAGTTCTGACACCCGTCTGAATAAACTGATGCTCAGTTATAATTATCTTCTGACTGCTTCTACGTATAATGGGGTAGATTTTCAGAGGGTTATGCGCGTATGTTACGCACGTAACCCCTGAAAACCTACCCCAACCCCCCCTGCGCGTGCCGAGCCTATCTTGCATAGGCTTCCGGCGTGTGCAAAGCCCCGGGACATGCGTAAGTCCCGGGGCTTTCCTGAGGGGTGTGTGTCGGGGGCGTGTCGCGACTGCGCATCATCAGGGGGCGTGTCGGGGGCGTGACGCGGCCGGCGCATCATCCAGGGGCAGGACTGCAGGCGTGGTTCTGGCCCAGGGGCATTCTGGGGGCGTGGCCGTGGCCTCCGGACCAGCCCCCAGACAAGCACATGGTGCGCCGGCAGCTGGCCCGGTGCGCACAAGTTATGCCTGCCTCGAGCAGGCGTAACTTTCGCAACAAAGGTAGGGGGGTGTAAATAGGGCAGGGGGGGGTGGGTTAGGGAGGGGAAGGGAGGGGAAGATGGGAGAAGGCCGAAGGAAAGTTACCTCCAAGGCCGCTCTGATTTCGGAGCGGCCTCGGAGGGAACGGAGGCAGGCTGCACGGCTCGGCGTGCGCAGGCTGCCGATTTTGGGCAGCCTTGTGCGCACCAACCCCAGATTTTAATGGATACGCGTGGCTATGCACGTATCTATTGAAATCCCGCGTACTCTTGTTTGCGCCTGGTGCGTGAACAAAAGTACGCGTGTGCGCAATTTTATAAAATCTACCCCAATGCTTGTGGATTGTTGTCTTATGTAACCTTCATTTTTTATATCTCATGAGGTCTTAATAAGTCTGTCTGGACTCAATTTTCAAAAGCATTTTGAGCATTAAATTGCCTTGTATGAGTGCATGCTTGACGTATGCGCATTCAAGAGATTTTTAATACAAACAAGTTCTCACGGGAAAGTATGCATGAACAAATTTCTGCATTTGGGGAATGTAGGGACATGGTTTGGATGCTCGTGTGTACTTTGCTATTTTATAACGAATGAATGAGTATATGTCATCAAGAACGAACAAATACTTTTACACCCGCTACATTTAATGTGCCAAATTTAAATTTTCATTGTCTTTTTAGTTTGCAGTTTGGTGTGCTGGGTTGTCCTGGTGAGTGAAAAGGGTGGTTTGCTAGGAAAAGATACAGAGTGTGGGAGGCTAACTGGAAATCAGTCTCCTTGCCTTTAAGTTTGTTTGTCATGTAATGATATTTTTTGGAGTTTTCCTTCTGTCTGATACATGGTTTGCATCCATTCTTTGGGGGGAATCTTTCAGTTAAAGGTGCAGAATTCCGGACTGACTGGAGCTGTCTTGGGATGTGTGAGAGTGTTAATGGAGCTGCCTGGAAGAAGGTGGAGGAGTGTCACTGGGGCTGAGTGAGGGGTAGGAGAGTGGTGATGAAGTCATGTTCAACATGAGTATTATAAATTTATGGATACTCAAGGCACAATGTTTGAGGAGAGCAAGAAAACAGAGGAGGAGAGTATAAAGTATAAATATTTAAATGTTTAATGTATTTGACAAAGGTAACGCATAAGTTCCTGCAAATTTTGTTTAAATGTAAACCGATGTGATATGTAAAATCGAACACCGGTATATAAAAGTAAATAAATAAATAAATAAAAATAAAGGACTTGGTTACAGCTTTTTAATATGTCTGAGAAGCAAGTCTTGTGCAGGTTCAGGTTCAACAAGGAAATCATACTATACTTCTGCCAGCAGTTAGACCAGGACCTGTGTCATTCCACTAGAAAGGTCACACTTTGCCAGTACACCTCAAAGTCACTACCGCCCTGGCCATTTTTGCCACCAGAACTTTCCAGACACGAGTTGGGATCATGGCCAATATAAGCTAGTCGGCCACCTCCATATTTATAAAACAATTTCTATCTGCATTTCTCAAGAAAACACATCAGTATCTCTTTCCCTTGGAGCAGACAGCAATAGCAGCAAATTATGACTGATTTCTTCCAAATTGCACATTTCCTCTTAGTTTTGGGGCTATCAATTGCACTCATGTCCCTATAAGACCACCTGCAGACAATGAGGCCACCTTCCACAACTGCAAGGGCTTCCATTCCCTGAACATGCAGGTAGCCTGCAATGTCAAGGGGATCATAATGGACATAGAGTCCAGTGTCTTGTCATGATGCCTTCATCCTCTCAGAGTCAGGGATTCATAACTACTTCCAGGAAGGGCACATCACTGGGTACTCGCTTCTAGGTAGGTGTGCCACTCTCACTACAATGACACAGCAACTAATCTCTGCCCTTTTCTCTCCCTCTGTCTTTAGGTGGTCTTACAATTTTTCCCCAGGAGAGTTACTCTGCCTCTACTAGAGGATAACTTCTTGCTGCCTACCAGCTTGGAAATTCTCACTCTCCTCGTCTGTGCCTTCTCCCCTACAGGTGATTAGAGGATATTCACTCAAAGCCTAGCTCATGATCCACTGGCACATCCACAGACTACAACAGATGTCCACTATAACTAGTCCCACTGGCAGACCAGAGTAATCATTGAGAGAACTTTTGGCCTACTCAAAACACATTTCCACTGTCTGGACAGATCAGAGGTATATCTTCTCTACAACCCAAAAGGTCTGGGACATCTTTCTAGCCTGGTACATGCTTCATAGCCTGGCCAAATGTTGAGGTCTGTCTGCTCCAGAGGAACAAGATGCTCATCTTACAACACCCAATGATGAAGAGGAGGAGGAGGAGCAGCCATTCGACTTGAGTGAGGAGGAATTGCAGGAGATACACTGCCAGTCTCACCAGCAGACTGTAGATGAAAGGAACACTCTGACAAATGCATTTAGAAAGATAAAGGTGCATTTATTTATAACTGTAAGGTGATATTAGTGCATTGAAATAAACATGATTTTTTTTCCTGGGGCATCTTTTCCTTTTGGGAGGGTTCAGGTATCTTGAACTGCCCTAGTCTGGTGTTTCTGCACAGAAGTATTTGGTCACTACTGAGTATTGTGTATTCAAAGGTGATGGACCCAAAAGGCAGTGGCAAGATTTGCAGGAGGGAACCAGAGTTGAGAGAGGCTCCTGAGAGCTGACATTTGGTAAGGGCCATACATTCGTATTCTGCACTTGTTCAGGGGCGTGCAAGATGAGGCCATCCCCATGTCAGCAGAGACAGGTGGGGACACCTATGTCATCATAGAGGGAGCCTTCCTCTCAGGTAGTAGAGGAGGCATCCTTGGAGGTGGTAGAGCTATAGGAAGAGGAGGCATCATAGCAAGTGTTGAATATGCAGGGGGAGCCTCCCATTGAACTGGTGGAACTACTGCAGGTAGAGGCTAAAATCAGCAAGGCGCGCTGATTACATCGATAGTCTGCGACAGGAGGGATTTAAATCCCAGCCCTCGCTCCAGGCACCCTCTTCGCCTTGCTGCAGGACCCGACGCTAGGAGCTGGGAGAAAGGGCCGCACAGCCGGCGCCAGGACCCATCGGGGTAAGGCCTCTATTTCTCGCCCTACCACCGAGGGACCCCTGCCGGCCACGAGGCCTAGTCTTACCTACCACCGCCGCTCCAATCGGCCGCCTCCACCGCACGATGCCCTCCAATCAGCAGCAAGGCATGCTGATTACATCGATAGACTGCGACAGGAGGGATTTAAATCCCAGCCCTCGCTCCAGGCGTCGCTGCGCTCCTTCATGCAGCCCCTGGTGCACCTCGCAAGATCCATTCTTTGCTCTGAGGCTGATCACTCAGGCACAGTCCTGCTCAATCCTGACCATCATTGACCAGCGCCTGCGCCGTCCCGCTTCCTTAACTGACCCCCGTGTTCAATTCATTCAACACATCCCGCATCTCCAAGATGCGCTGCTTCGCTATCCCCATAATCTACAATCACAGGGCCAATCGGCCCAAACCCTTAGCCAATCCTTCCACCAGACAACAGAGGCTTATTCCCATCATGGTTTCACCAGTCTCACAAATACTCGGCCTATCACTATTCTCATTAACCAACGCCCAATCCATCCCCAAAAAAACTCACATATTTAACGATTACCTTCTAGAATCCAAACCAGACATCTGTGCCATCACTGAAACCTGATTAAAACCCACGGACACAGTGCTAATAAATCAGCTTCCCACTCAAACATATGACCTCCTCTCTATTCCTAGACTTAAAAAAAGAGGAGGAGGGCTGCTCCTGGCTGCAAAACAAAAGGCTAGGACTAACTCTACATCACACATATGACACAACCAGTATTGAACTAGCCTTCTTCAAATCAAATTCCCTCAATTTGGTTTAATTTACGCACCGCCAGGAAAATTAGAATCCGACCCCTCGCCTGCTATCGAATTCATAGCGAAACACATCAATGCGGACAAACCAGTCATCCTGATGGGAGATTTTAACCTGCATGTGGACGCTCTGCCATATTCCTCGAACTGCAAAACGCTACTTGATGCTCTCACTCACTTGGGATTCAGACAAATAGTTAACAGTCCGACCCACAAAGCGGGCCACATTTTAAACCTCATTTTTATAAACGAGGGCATCTCATATTCCACCAAGCCAATATGTTCTCCGGTTCCCTGGTCTGACCACCAGATCATCTCCACGATCCTAAAGATTGAGGATCACCCTCCCCATGCCTTCCCCAAAACCACACAGCCTATCAAGGATCTAGTTCAACTCGACCTTGTTGACGCCAACACAGCGACCTCTTCCTGGAATAACATTACCAGCAAAGTAGCCGAACAAACCTGCCCAACGATCTCTAAAACATTACAGCCCGCCCAGGACAACAGGAAACCATGGTTCACACCAGAATTAAAAGCCCTCAAGCAAGACCTAAGAAATAAAGAACATAGATGGCGAAAAAATCCCTCCACCACAACCCTAGCTGCCTACAGATCCCTCCTAAATGCATACACGAACACCATCCACAGAACAAAGAAGGATTTCTTTTCAAAAAAGATCCATCACTTCATCTTTGACTCCAAAACACTGTTCTCCTATGTTTCAACCCTCACCAAACCGTCCGCACCTCTCATTCCAGATGACCAAGCCACCAGCAAAGCCACAGAATTGGCCAACTACTTCGAGAATAAAATTGCAAACCTCATCGCGCCTTTCACGGTGCCCAGTCCTCAACCCCCACCCACTCTCAACACCGGGCCTCACCGAAACACCTCACTAGATTCTTTAGAATCTACGTCCGCACTAGAAGTTGAAAACATTCTCAAGAAACTTAAACCCTCTTCACACCCGTCAGACCACATACTGTCCAACCTGCTATTCACCATTCCGAACATCATTGCTAAGCCTATCACAGACGTCATAAACTGCTCCCTGGCTCAAGGGCTTGTTCCAGACCAACTAAAGCTCGCAATCCTTAAACCTCTTCTGAAAAAACCCAACCTATCTCCTTCAGACCCAGCCATCTTCCGCCCCATAGCAAATTTGCCGATGATCTCCAAACTCATGGAAAAAATTGTAAACAAACAACTCTCGGAATATCTGGAAGAAAACGATATTCTTGCCCCAACACAGTTTGGTTTCCAGAAAACATTAAACACGGAATCATTACTTACCTCTCTCTCGGACACTATCCTCCTAAATGTGGAAAAAGGACAATCCTACCTACTCGCCCTACTGGACCTCTCTGCGGCGTTCGACACCGTGAACCATTCTATCTTACTACAGCGGCTTGCAGACATTGGCATCAAGGGAACAGCACTCAATTGGTTCCGTTCCTTCCTTGAAAACAGATTTTTCAAGGTGAAGATCAACAATAAAGTATCGCGTCCAGTCAGATCTAACCTGGGAGTCCCGCAGGGATCATCCCTTTCACCTACGCTATTCAATATCTACCTTCTCCCGCTCTGCCAGTTACTCTCTAACCTAAAGTTAACTCACTACATCTATGTGGACGACATCCAGATTCTCATCCCGATCACAGAATCTCTGCACAAAACTTGGTCTCACTGGAACGGCTGCCTCCAAGCAATCAACCTACTGCTTACAAGTCTCAACCTCGTCCTCAACACCAACAAGACTGAGATCCTTCTCATAACTCAGGACAACAACAAAGTCCTTCTCAACTCCCCAAGTTCTTCCCAACCATCTAAAACAGCAATCAATCACTCACCTCATGTGAGAGACCTAGGCGTTTTGCTGGACAACCAGCTGAACCTAAAAAAATTTGTAAATAACACCACCAAAGATTGCTTTTTCAAGCTGCAAACACTAAGAAAACTTAAACCACTCCTACACCTCAGAGACTTCCGCTTAGTGCTCCAATCTATCATCCTGTCCAAAATCGATTACTGCAACTCCTTCCTTCTAGGCCTCCCCGCTAATAGTATCAAGCCTCTGCAGATGGTCCAGAACGCGGCAGCCAGGATCCTTACCAATGCCAATTAAAGAGAACATATCACCCCCATCCTTCAGAAACTCCACTGGCTACCAATCAAATACAGGATTCTCTTTAAAGTTCTCATGTTGATCCACAAGGCCTTGCATAACATCTCCCCCCCTCAGCTAAGTATCCAACTATGACCACACACCTCGAGCAGACCTATCAGAAACGCATACAAAGACACTTTGTATACCCCACCCGCCAAAACCTCACTAAGGAAGCGTGCCCTGTCCACAGCTGGTCCTCTCCTTTGGAACTCGCTCCCTCAAGACCTGCGACAAGAATCCTGCCTGCTGGTTTTAAAAAAGAAACTCAAGACATGGCTTTTCAGTCAAGCCTTTACAGAGAGATAAACGTTCACAAAGGTCCCCCTTGCCCCCCCCCCCAAGGACTAATCAAAAATTCTGGCCATACACTCTGGTTCTGTTGCATCACGTTCAAACACGGTCCAACTGCCTTGCACGTAGCCATTCTAGCTTCGCAGAATTATTGCGTTCACCATAGATGTTGTTGAAGTGATTTCATGTTTAACCTGATGTTTTTGTTAGACTTTTACTATTATTTTATAATTCATCTGATATTGTATGTTCCATGTTCTTTGTACTCACCCCAAGGCGACAGTTCAGTTTTCATGTAAACCGGTGCGATATGTATCCTATACAGGAACATCGGTATATAAAAGTTAAAAACAAACAAACAAATAAATAAATAAAACTATGGAGGTGGGTGAAAATGTAGGGGGGAGGGCAGAATCCAAGGTCCTTGTGGCTTCCAGGGAGCATTCCATGTTGGCTGACATGGTGGCATCTGCTGAAGTATCTCCCTCCAAACAGAACCGATAGAATGCAATTCCTCCCTCAGCACCTGTGTTATACCCTGAAGATCCTGTCTAGCACCCTGCAGCTCATCTAGCAGCACTTCCTTTAGGCCCTGTATGTCCAGGCCCTGTATGTCCAGGCCTGCAAGAAGGTTCTTCTATTTTATCATTCTGAACCAGCATGCAGCTTTTAGTTGGAGTGCAAGACACCTGTTCATTTAATCTTGGAGAGTAGCTGACCTTTTCCCTTCTTGTGTGTTCATCCTCAGTGTTCTTGTGTCCTGAGACATTTGGAGTATGCTGCTCACTTTAGGTGGGGAAAGGATTGTCCCCCAACAAAATCTGGGTGTGGTCCATATCTCCTGCCTCATCCCATTCATGCTCCTCTCTGCCTACTTCTCTACAGACTCGCCCTGTGCCCCTGGACTTTCCTGCAGCACTCATGGATGCCACTTAGGTCTTCCCAGGCCACTGGGACTCTTAGCTTATATAGGCCAGGGGCTGACCTCATCTGGAGGTGCGCATTTTAAACTCTGTGGAAACTGCTCCATGCAGATTTTAAAATACTTGATCAAATCTGCATGGGGTAATCTATATGGCATAACAACATATAAAATGGAAATCTTATACAATATACAATGCCAAAATATCAGATCGTATAAATAAGACGTAATGTGCAATATTAACAAAAGCTTTATATATAAGGAGAAGAGACTTCGGGCCGGATTTTAAAAGGGTTATGCACATAAGGTACGCGTGTACCCCTTTTAAAACCCCCCTGCGTGCGCCGGGCCTATTTTGCATAGGGAGGGGAAGGTGCGGGGGGGGGGGGGGGGTAGAAGGAAAGTTCCCTCCGAGGCCGTTCCTGTTTCCAACAGTGGCCAATCCAGGCTACAAGTACCTGGCAAGTACCCAAACACTAAGTAGATCCCATGCTACTGATGCCAGTAACAGCAGTGGCAATTCCCTAAGACAACTTGATTAATAGCACTTAATGGACTTTTCCTCCAAGAACTATCCAAACCTTTTTTAAATGCAGCTACACTAACTGCACTAACCACATCCTCTGGCAACAAATTCCAGAGCTTAATTGTGAAATGAGTGAAAAATAATTTTTTCTGATTAGCTTTAAATGTGCTACTTGCTAACTTCATGGAGTACCTCCTAGTCCTTCTATTATCCGAAAGGTTAAATAACCGATTCAAATCTATCTGTTCTAGACTTCTCATGATTTTAAAGACCTTTATCTTATCCTTCCTCAGCCGTCTCTTCTCCAAGCTGAACAGTTCTAACTTCTTTAGCCTTTCCTCATAGGGGAGCTGTTCCATCCCCTTTATCATTTTGATCGCCCTTCTCTGTACTTTCTCCAGTGCAACTATCTTATTTGAGATGCAGTGACCAGAATTGTACACAGTACTCAAGGTGCGGTCTCACCATGGTGCAGTACAGAGGCATTATGACATTTTCCATTTTATTTACCATTCCCTTCCTAATAATTCCTGATTGCTTTTCTGACTTCCGCAGCACACTGAGCTAGCAATTTCAATGTATTATCCATTATGATGCCTAGATATTTTCCTGGCTGGTAACTCCTAATTTGGAACCTGACATTGTGTAACTACAGCATGGGTTATTTTTCCCTATATGCAACACCTTGCACTTGTCCACATTAAATTTCATCTGCCATTTGGATGCCCATTCTTCCAGTCTCACAAGTCTCCTGCAATTTATCACAATCCGCTTGTGATTTAACTACTCTGAATAATTTTGTATCACCTGCAAATTTCATAATCTCACTCATCGTATTCCTTTCCAGATAATTTATAAATATATTGAAAAGCATCAGTCCAAGTACAGATTCCTGAGGCACTCCACTGTTTACCCTTTTCCACTGAGAAAACTGACCATTTAATACTACTCTCTGTTTCCTGTCTTTTAACCAGTTTGTAATCCATGACATTGCCCCCTGTCCCATGACTTTTTAGTTTTCTTAGAAGCCTCTCATGAGGGACTTTGTCAAATGCTTTCTGAAAATCCAAATACACTACATCTATCTACCTGTTCAACTTTATCTACATGTTTATTAACCTTTTTTAAAAAATGAAGCAGATTTGTGAGACAAGACTTGCCTTGGGTAAATCCATGCTGACTGTGTTCCATTAAACCATGTCTTTCTATATGCTCTGTGATTTTGATCTTTAGAATAGTTTCCATTATTTTTCCCAGCACTGAAGTCAGGCTCACTGGTCTATAGTTTCCCAGATCACCCCTGGAGCCCTTTTTAAATATTGGGATTACATTGGCCACCCTCCGACTTCAGGTACAATGGATGATTTTAATGATGGATTACCCATTTTAACTAATAGATCTGAAATTTCATTTTTGAGTTCCTTAACTTATGAAGCATCTTCTTTTGTGTAGAGCAATTAAAATATATTGCAAAAAGTGTAAACAGGAGCCTGAGGTGAATCACATTTCACCCAACTTTGCCATGTCAAATTGATCACACTCATAAATCTTTACAACTTCTTGTCTGCCGCATAGAATTACAGAGGCAGATTTATGTTACCATAAATATTTATGAATGTGATCAATTTTTTTTTTGCCATTGTAGATTGTGCATATATGGGGACATGTTTGAAAGGTAGAATCTCATTGAGCATTAAATCAAAATAGTGAGCTTTTGTACACTCTAAAAAAGAACAAAATGAAAAAATTAATGACATGAATGTAAACCAAAATTAAAACAACAACAAAAAAAAAAGAAAATGTTTTAGCTGCACACCCCTAGCTACTATTATCTTTCTTTGGCAGCCATAAGCGAACAAGCCCAAGGTCTTCCTGTCATCTACTGTCCAATTGTTCTTTTTAAAAATTATGATGAATGGAGTATATAATAAGCAAACAGATAAACCATCCAGTAGAAAGAGTTGGCTGTAACCTATTGGTTTCAAATTCTTCAGTTGACAGTGTGATAGAAATAGAAGCAGGCTAATGTGTTTGGGAGGCATTTTATTTTCTTTCAAAGGAAAAACAGTTCTTCCTATTATTTATGTCAGTGAAATGAAGCTGTAACTTGTTACTAAAGCACTTTCTCAGGAAGAACTTTCTGACCAAGCAGGATCGTAGCGAGATACAGTTGGCTAGCAAACACATTTTTTATTAGCTCAGTTTATTTTATAAGAAGTCAATGCATTGCCATCTTAAAGGGCAGATGTGCTAAAGGGTTTTCTCTTGTAAAGGTGAATTTTAAAAGCCCGACGTGTGCTCAAATTAATGGAAACTCGAATATGTCGTGCTGGTGTGCACCAAGCAAATTTTGAAAGCCGCCCAGATACGTGCGTACTTGCCTCTGCGTGCACAAATGAGAAGTTAAAAAAAGAGGAGAGGCATGGGCATGGGTCTGGGTGGATCATGAGTGTTCCTGGTGGTACTGGCTGGCCTTGAGTCTGGTACCATTTTGTTCCATGATCATATAGCATATGGCCATATAACAAAATGGTGTTGCCTCAGGGCCAACTGATGCCATTTTAATCTGGCATTTACCTTTGGAGACCCTCACAGATGGGTAAAAAGCATCTGATGGGGGGGGGGGGGGGGAGTGGGAGAGATAGGTGAAGGCTATAATACTGTGTTAAGCCCTTTTTGATGTATCACTTATATGATTGGCTCCCTTTATTTCTCATGCCTCATGTAATGAATATATCTGCTTGGAAGTAGAAGTCCTATTGTATACTGTTCCTTATACATTTTCTTTTCCTTTTCTTCTTTTTGTTATTGTCAATGTTAGACTCTATGGGGCAGATTTTCAAAGCCCTATGCGCGCCGGGCCTATTTTCAAAAGGCCCAGGGGTGCGCGTAAAGCCCCGGGACGTGTGTAAATCCAGGGGCTTGGAAAAAGGGGCGGGGCATGGGTAGGGCATGGGTGGGGCAGTCCAGGGGTGAGGCTGGCACCTCCAGGCACAGCGGCCATTTGGCACTGTGCCTAGGATTGCGGGCCGGCCGTTGGCCAGCGCGCACAACCTACGCCTACTCAGAGGCAGGCGCAACTTATAAAATAAAGGTTGGGGGGGTTAGGTAGGGCTGGGGGGTGGGTTAGGTAGGGGAAGGGAGGGGAAGGTGAGGGGGTGGAAGAAAAGTTCCCTCCGAGGCCGCTCCGATTTCAGTGCGGCCTCGGAGGGAACGGGGAAAGCCATCGGGGCTCCCCTAGGGCTCGGTGCGCAAGGTGCACTAGTGTGCACCCCCTTGCATGTGCCGACCCTGGAATTTATAACGTGGCACGGCTGCGTGCACATGTTATAAAATCGGGCGTACATTTGTGCATGCCGGGTTGCGCACACAAATGTACGCCCGCGCGTATGTCTTAAAATCCGGCCCTATATGTTTCTTCCACAAAGACTTTATCTTTGTTTGGAATCTCAAAATTCAATAAATAAATATTTTTAAAAAAAGGAGTAAGATTAAGAATAACTATTCCTGGATGTTCTATTTCTTGCCTTTATTTTTTGATACTGTTCCTCTAAGGAGTTCTTCATAGCATGCAGATATATTTGGGGGATAGGAATGAAAGAGGAATCTCTCTTTTTGATAATCCTACATAACAAGCAAAAGTATACAGTAAAAGTAGGGATCAATACCTAGAATTGTGGAGAGGTGGAAAATAAATATTTTTAAATAAATATTTCAAAATTATGTGGAAATGGTGAGCAGGCAAGGGAAGGGGAGGCCGACCTGGATCCGTTCCACGTTTGGAGTAAAATTAATCTCAGAATGGTTTGGAGGTAGGGGTGGCTTGTCTGACAGGGCCCATGATTGACAGCTTGGGTGGGCAGTGGTGGTGGGGGGGCCACTAGATTTGCAGGTTTTTTTTTAAAACTCTTCTACACCATTTTTGGCTAACTTAACCCTGCCCAGACCAGATAAGTACCAAGGATATTCAAATCTTGTCATTTAGCTGGCTGGTGCGTGGAACTTACTTCTGCTCAGAGGAGAAGGCAAGTTTATAAAATAAAAAAATAGGGTGGGTGGGTTTAGGGGTCGGGGTGGAGAGGGGAAAAGGGAGGAAGGTTAGTTAGAGGGAGAGGGAGGTTCCCTCCCAGTCTGCTGCTTTATTGGGGTGGACTGGGTTACAACTGGGCAAAAGCCCGATTGTGTCACTATGCATTTTTTTACAAAATACCACCCCCTTGTGCATGCATGCGCACATGGACGCCCGCATGCCGCATTTAAAACTTACCCCTTTGGGCCTGCTTTAAAAAAGCATTTATACTCTTAAAACTAGGAATTACATGTGTAAATGCACTTTACCCATGTAAGTGGGTTTTTGAAAATTCGTACAATAAATGACATTGAATTGTCAATAGGTTTCACCCACCTAAATGTGCTTGAGTAGGTGAATTTTAAAAGCTCCCCTTGCGCCAAAGCCGGGAGATATGCACTTCTCTTGGGCTGGCGCATGAGTACGCATGTATCTCCCGGTATGCGAACAAATCCAAAAAGTAAAAAGGAGCATGGGCATGGCCTGGGCAGAGCATGGGTAAGACATGGGCATTCTGGGAAGTAATCTTGTAATGCACCCATAAGTATTTGCATGCACAGCATGTGCAAGGTCCCCTATCGCATAACTTTACTTCTGCTCTGAACAGCGTACAAGTATAAAATTAAAAAAACCTAGGCGAGTGAGCGAGGTTTTAAGTGTCAGGGCGAAAAGGTTAAAGGGATTCTAATTAATGGGGGGGGGGAGGGGGGAGGTTAAGAATGCTGATCTATTAGCTGGGCAACCTGGGAATGAACTGTGGAAACTGTTAATTGCGTCAACATGCGTTTCTAGCAATATCCCCCGATTTACTTAGTAGAGGCAGCATTTGCATACACATGTGCACATCCATATAAAATTGTGCGCATATGTACATACAGCCAATTTTATATTGTACATGCACATACGCGTGTATGTTATAAAATTGATGCAAGCCGGCATATGCGCGTATATGTACACCTGCACGGCTGTTTAAAAGTTACTGTCTTAGCACGTAAAGGGCGTTTGAAAGTTTCTATGATATGTAACTGCTTTAAAAATTCACCTATAGATCATACCTGCTAAAAAAATAAGTTTCCTCTATAGTTATCCAAACTCTACATGATCTGATACACCTAACTTCTTTGAAAGATAGAGACCACAACAATATTCCATTGACAAATGTTAAAAGAAAGAAGACAACAGTTTACTTTAAAGAAAACAAAAAATATGTTGACTGGGAGTCTCAACTTCACCTCCAACATTCTTTAAATTTCTCTCACTGATAAATGACTTCAGAAAATTGTATTGCCTCTAGGGCATTTCTTTAGCATGGTTTCACATCAAATTAAGGTGGACACTGAGGATACATAATCTGTGTAATGCATAGAAAATTGGTCACAGTTTCCCTACTGTAGGTTAACTCAGTAGATTTTTAGATTAAAAGGTACCCCCTTAGGGACTGTATGACTGAAGGGAGGGAATCTCTGTGGTTTTCATTTTAAAAGCATCTGCCTCCATTTACATTCAACTGAATAAAAGCATATAGCCTGTGTTAAGGTAGTGAATTTTATTGATCATTAAATGAAAAAAAAAACAAAAAAAAAACTACAGAAACAATAAAACTTTTTATGAGAATGTGACCATCTCTGTGGTAGACATATTTGTTACACAGATATAAAATGAGATAATTCACTTAGAAGCTGATACCCAATGACCTCAGGACTAATGGTAGCAATAACCTATTACCTTCAAATGACCTCTTGTTGGAAAAATATAAAGAACTCTGCTTAACAGTTGATCAAGTTTGTGTCCACAACATGGCATGCTTTGATTTTGCTTCCACCAGGCTATATATATATATATATATATATCTATATATTACGAACAACACTCTAACTAGAGTGGGATAAGAGCACTATCTCCTTTTGTTAATTATTCTTTTATAACAATATAAATACACCACCAGATTACATAGTTTTCAATTTTTTTACAAAGGTACAATATCAATAAACATTCATTACAAACAATTCTAGACAGAATATATTTCTATATATTTAGGTTTAATGATAACCATTTCTTAATGAATGTTTCATTCTATTCATGGTTTCAAGGTGATTTTGGAGTTTGGAAGTTTTACAAATTGTTATAATCCGCTATGCTGATCGGAGGAGCAATCAGATAGGAGTAGCAATCTGATGTATTCCGTAGGCGGAGTTAGCAATCTGTTAGAGATCTGCTAGGGGGTTAGCAATCTCTTATGCTTCGACTCCTGAGAGGGGAGGAGTTAGCAATCTGTTATGTGCAAGCTCCTCTGGAGGGAGGAGCTAGCAATCTGTTATGGTTAAACTCCTATGATGGGGAGGAGTTAGCAATCTTGTTAGGAAAGCTCTGTGTTAGAGCTAGGAGTAGCAATCTGTAGTGTACTAGCTCCTGAAGGAGAAGGAGTTAGCAAGCTGGTATGAATCTCCGTACAGAGTTGGCAATCTGTAGGAATCTGCTCCTGTGGAAGGAGAAGTAGTAAAGTGATATGCTCAGCTCCTGTAGAGGGAGTAGTAACAAACTGTTAATGAATCTGTTGCTGAAGACTCCTGGTAGGAAAGGAGTAGCCAACTGTTACCAGTGGAGTGCTTGGAGAGGACACTCAGCTGTAGAGGAATGTAGATAGGTGAATCCTTGGGCCGATGGCAGATGACTGTGCCCACAGGAGGATATCCTCAGAGGGACCACCGGCTAGGCTTGAGTATGGAGACAGACACAGATAATTCTTTTATTAGACAGGTTAGTAGAACCACCAGAGGTGGCAGTAGTGAGCTGCTATGCCCGGCAGGGCTGAAGTCCCTCAGGTACTGGAACCGTAATCCCAGGGTTGCTGAGCTGTAGAGAAACTATAGATAGTGAGTAGACAGGTATGCTGTGTTCATAGCCAGAACTGGAGGACAGATCTCACATAAGGTCTTTAGAAAGCTCAGTAGCTGTAAAGGGTTAGGCCCTCGAGGAGCGAGTACCTGGTTCCAGGGAAAGCTCTGAGAGAGCGATGGTAACTCACAATTGTCTGTATCTGTGATAGCTTCCAGGCAGTAGAGAATCTTCAGAGTGTTCAGGAACATGGGCCCTCAAGGAGCGAGTACCGGTTCCCATTGGCAATCTGAAATAGAGAAAAGAGAGCGAGGCCCCCGAGGAGCAGGTACCCCTGGTAAGTCCGAGGAGGCAGAGTAGCTTAGGTAGTGAAACCCTTTGCTAACTCAATCTGTTAGCAATTTCTGAGACCTTTTATATTGGAAGCGGATGACGTCAGTTCAGGGGGACGCCCCCGAGGTTCGCGCCCTTGCTGGTACATCATTCGGAGTGCGTGCACGCGCGCGTCCTACATCATCAGGAACATGGCGGATCCACAGTGTCTTGCTACTCCGGGAACACCGGAGGAAGATGGCAAGAAGACACCGTGGCAGCAAACCGTCCATCAGGCCCGGAGGGAGTCGCCACAGTGGTAAGGAGGGTGGAGTGAGGGCATCGAGCAGCGACGGTCACAACACAAATAAGCCAGGAAATAATTGTGATTATGGTTTGGAAGAGGTAATTGAAGAATAAAGGTAAATATCATAGTTATTATATTGAATGGAAACATTGTTAAGTGATGTTTTTTCATCAATTTGAGAGAGTTTTAAATAAAAATTATTATTAAGTTTAAAATAATTTTTTTGCGTTTCATTATGTTTGTAGTTTGTGCCAACAATACATGGGATGTTCTCTTTTGAAGATCAAATTCCCCTGAAGAATCCATTTAGGCGAAACAAGGGCCTTGTTGGGACGGGATGTATTTACAACATTATGAGAGAAACATCAACTTTAAGCACTAGATAATCTAGTATCATCATTGATTAAACAGTGGACGTAAGGAAATATTATTATTAATGAATATTGAGATATTTATGCGTTAACATTGTTAATTAACTGTTTCATGCATGTAAAAAACGGGTTATTGAATGAGAAATGGATTAACTACCGGTAGTTAATTGTCAATATCACTATATAGTATTGTTATTTTAGATGATGCATAATTCGGAAAGGGTTTTCTAGTGAAGTGTGATGTGAGTGAGGTATGTATGAATGAGTATGAATGGATATAGGGTTACAAATAAGTTTGTATTAGGTAAAAGGTTTTAGGTCATGTGTGATTATGGACATTAACTTTTAACACTAGTAAATAATCAAAAAAGTGTGAATTGTTGAATTTTTACATAGAAATATATTCTGTCTAGAATTGTTTGTAATGAATGTTTATTGATATTGTACCTTTGTAATAAAAATTGAAAACTATGTAATCTGGTGGTGGATTTATATTGTTATGAAAGAATAATTAGCAAAAGGAGATAGTGCTCTTATCCCACTCTAGTTAGAGTGTTGTTCGTAGTAAATGGTGAGCACCATTTAGACCATATATTTATTTTATATATATATATATATATATATATATATATATATAGCCTGGTGGAATCAGCTATATATATATATATATATATGTAAGGGATGATTTGTTCTCCTATTACTTACTTTCTCTTGTCTAACTCTAGTGGAAACGTTGGCTTTTTGTTTTAGCTTTTTGTTTTAATTTTTTATATAACAGCACTAATACAATACAAGATAGGTCAGTATACCTATCAGATACACATATCTAATATACTGAATCTAGAATAGAAAGTACATAACAGTAACTCTCTACCATATATATACATCAAATACTAGTTCCACCCATAACAATCTATTAATTTGCATCACAGTTTGTCCATATCTTTGCCCCTAAATATCCAGTAAGGACTCCATACCTTTTTGTAGATGTTAACCTGGTTTTGAAGCATGTACTGAAAGTCAGTTTCTCCATATGAGCGGTGCCCACCACCTTGGTCTTTTAGTGATGAAAAGTAGGGAAACACTTCCACATTGGCAATTGTTAGTCATGCAGCATGCAACAAATGCTCAGTTTCCTATAACCATGCATCTCCCATCTGTTACGCCATTGCGAGTTGAATCTATTTTTAGCTGTTCGCCACACATCCTGGAGATGTGGTCTGTCACCTCCTTCCAGGACAAGTGGACTTCACAACATTCCTACCAAATATGGTATGTAAATACATTCCTAACTGCCCACACCTATGCTAGCAGAGCAGACTAGCATTACTAAATTAAGCAAAGAAAACTGGTGTACGATACATTCGATTCAACAACAGGTACAAATTTAGGCCTGGATTCACTATTCTAATGCAGAATCGTGAATCCAGAGAAAACGGGGGGTGGGGGGCAGGCCTACGAAAGCTGGCAGCTTTTGCACCACCGAGGTGTTTTCGCTGCCGGCTTTCGCATTCAATAGCGCCACCGTAAATGTATCCGAGCACCCCAGGCCAAGACTCTAAAGTTCTGAGCATATTTCCCTTCCCTGTCCCCCACAGCTAAAGAAAAAGATACTGAGAGTCCAGCAAAAATAAAATTAAAAATATTAAAAATAAAAAGTTACATAAATATCTCTCATGAATAATATTGTAGAGCCTACAGTGGGAAAACACCCACACCACTGTACTAGGCAGGAGCACTCCTGCCAACATCAAAGTCCCAGATATCAAGCTAACACAGTAAGAAAAAATAATACAAAAAAATATTCTGGCCCGCCTTACACATCTTCGAAGATAATGCTCTGTAGGTGAGGATATATAGTGCAGCAACTCCAGTTGCAAAAATCTGTCTGAATCAATGTTCGTCAAGCTTTCTGTACACCAAAAATTAAACAGGTCCAGAACAGAATATAATAGAGCAATGAAAATAAAAAACAAAGGGTTCATAGAGTCTGATTTGAGCACTTTCCCTCAACCCATTCATTTAGATGAAGAATGAAAAAGAGTTTCCAAACGTGGCTACCATCAACCCAGATAGCTCATGTAGAAGAAAGAGCTTCTTTCCATATTCTCTCAACATACATACTGAAAAAAACTAAGAGAAAAGAGAAAATAAAATTATCAGGACCTCCAGTCAGCTAAGTCCATACCATTATGCAATCAACCCTTCCATTTAGCTAGAAATTGTTGAACATCTTTGACAGACTCAAAAACATGATTTTGATTATTAGCAATTATCTTAACTGGGCCGGGTATAGAATTCTTCAAGAGAGGCCTTTCTTCCACAACCCAGTCTTAATCTCCACGAAACTTGCCTGTTTCTTTTGGATGGCTTGGCCAAAGTCCTGAAAAAAAGAAAACATGTATCCCCTCATACAATATCTCAGATCATTTCCAGACCGTTTCCATAACTCAGGCTTTGTCTGCACAGTTGTGGAATTTTAGGAGCACCGTGCAAGTTCTGGCCCCCAAAGATGGAGGTGGTGCCGCAACATGATGGGCCCGCTCGATTTTAATGTGGCTTCCTTTCAGGTCTAGGTCCAGAACTTCTGGCACTCTTCTCGAGAAGAAAATCAGTGCATCCATTCCCTCCACTCCCTCCGGAAGACCCACAAAGTTGCCCAGTTTTTCTTCCACAGTAGAGATTTCTCTCTCCAGCCCATCTATTTTTTTTTCTGGCCTCTCTCATGGAGAGTTCAATATATTCTACATGGTCCTCCATCTCCAAGATCCATGCAGAGTTGCCTTGGGCTGACATGACCAGCCTGGTCACTTTTTCAACCATCACCTCCAGCTTAGATGTAATATCTGAGTTGAGCTTTGTGGAGAATCTATCATCCTACAAGATTTTCATAGTTTCCAGAGGTGTGGCCGGTAGCTCGCCATTCCTCTTCTGACATGGATTCCTCTCCCTGCCCACTCTTTTCTGCAAGTTGGGAAATGCTCGCCCAAGAGGGCTTAGGAGTTTTATCTGCCCAAAATGTGGCAGCAATTTCTTCTGTACCTCCTTTGACAATTCCACCCCTTCAATTATAGGAAACTAAGCAGTATATCAGGATTTTATATTTGGGTCAGAAGAGTTCAGTGCTTATTCTGCCACTTTGTAGCAATTCATCACCTGATCCCCCACATTGTCTCCTTTTAGACCAACCTTAACATTTTTCCTTCAGCCATTGACATTGGTCAAGATCTGCCTATAAAACCTGGCTGAGCATGTGTAAAGTGTGGTTGTTCCTTTGGGTTTTGGACAATAAGGAGGACATTTTAGATGGTCCTCAATTTCAGGCCCCACAGCCTGTTCCAGAGGGGATAGGACCTTGCCAGAGCCCTCACAGACCTAGGAGAGGGATAGTCCTGGAAGAGAAGAGTATGTTTTGACCATTTTGAAAGAGTTTTTTTTTTTTTTTAACTTTGACCTGCTTCAGCTCAGGAGGAAAGTCACCCCTGCCTGAGGGGAATAGTCTGGTGTGCTCTTTTGCCCTGCCACTAGTCAAAACAGGGTTTGCAGTTGCCCAGACAAGGGACGTGAAGTGAGAAGAACATGTTCCTTTTTTATTGGAAGGAAACCTTTTGCCACCAATTTCCTATCCACCCAAAGGAGAAGAGAGTTTTTCTGACCTTCCTGTTACCAGGAAGGGACACTGACTCTAAGAAAGATCAAGGCACTTGTTTGGGTTTTTTTTGTCCTGTATCAAGGCATTATTGCACTTCTTTTGTGATTTGGACTGCAGTTAATATTTATTTTTGAACACTGCTCCAAGTGTCCCACCTACTTTTCTCAAATACTAGTCATGACATCACGGATTGAGTACAGTGGTGAGAGTGATTGGGGAGGAGACACTGCTCAAAAGCCCCCACCCTCATGAGCCTAGAGCCTGAGTTTTAGGCTCTGCTAGAGGGAGAGAAGGGAGATCCAGGAAAGACAGCAGCCCTGTGGACTGTTGTGTGCCCCTGCATTCTGGGAAACACCTGAAGAGAGGATTACACAGCATAAATTATTTCATTTTAATTGGGTATTGTGTTCTCCATAACCTCCTGAGCAACGTGAATACTTATCATCATTCTACAGTGTTGCATATGCATTGTAGTGCTATAAAAATGTCTACATATTATTTTTTATTACTGCTACTTTTTAGCACACCTCATCTGTGCAAAACACTGGCCCAGAATCATGGATATTAGAGTTCACTGCCTCTTCCCCTCCCCAATTCCCTTATTGTGCCCTTCTAGTAGGGATGTGAATCGTTTTTCAACGATTAAAATTATCGTCCGATAATGTTTATATCGTCTTAAATCGTTATAGAACACGATACAATAGAAATTCTAACGATTTATCGTTAAAAATCGTTAAATCGTGTTAGTGCGCACTAACTCGAGTTAGTGCGCACTAACTCGATTTAGTGCGCACTAACTGAAAATGATACAAATAAACACTTTCCAGGTCACTGAAGGTCAGTTAGGAATGAATATGTGTTCCTATTGGCTGGCTGCCCTCTTATCTATTGATGTTACCAAGGTTACCACTGAGGTGATGGTTGGGGGGATGGGAAATGGAACTGGAAACTAACGAACACCAACAGAAAATGAAACAAAGTGTTCACACTTCCCAGGTCAGTAAAGGTCACTTAGGAAAGAATATGTATGTATGTATTCCTATTGGCTGGCTGTGCTCTTATCTATTGATGTTACCAATATGGTTGGGGGGATGTGAAATGGAAACAGTTGGAAGCTTGACAAAAAAAGTAATGTAATGATCAGCACTCACGTGACTAGAACTTGTTTGTTTATTATTTTTGTTAGCAGGCACCTGAAATGCTAGTGCATGTTGAATTTGCCAATCACTGTGCATTTTAGAAAGGTGGTCCTGGCTGGAACTGTACACAGTTCAAATATATGTAATTAATTGTTGGTAAGTGTATTTTTTAAGTAGCCACACTGGCACCAGTATGTTTACTTTTCCTCCTACTTAACTCACTAGCTCAGCTTTGTAAGAAGGGCTTCTCTGCTTGTGTGTTGTTTTTGTTTGGTGTGAGGAGAGCAGAAACATCAGATCTTTATTCAATCTACTACAGTCATCTCTTACAGTGCCCTATCCCTATTAATACCAGGAGTGTTGTGATCTTCCTGCACACAGTGCCCTAACCCTGATACCAGTCTGAGACAGCTCCCTCCCTGCATTACTAGTGAGAGGCTGGCTTCACAGACAGGGGGGAGCTGCCTGACCCTCACTCCTGACTTCCCCCATGTCCCAGCTAGTGAATGGTGTGTGGGTGAGGGGGGGGGGGAGGATGGTGAAGTCTGAGACAGCTCCCTCCCTGCATTACTAGTGAGAGGCTGGCTTCACAGACAGGGGGGAGCTGCCTGACCCTCACTCCTGACTTCCCCCATGTCCCAGCTAGTGAATGGTGTGTGGGTGAGGGGGGGGGGGAGGATGGTGAAGTCTGAGACAGCTCCCTCCCTGCATTACTAGTGAGAGGCTGGCTTCACAGACAGGGGGGAGCTGCCTGACCCTCACTCCTGACTTCCCCCATGTCCCAGCTAGTGAATGGTGTGTGGGTGAGGGGGGGGGGGGAGGATGGTGAAGTCTGAGACAGCTCCCTCCCTGCATTACTAGTGAGAGGCTGGCTTCGCAGACAGGGGGGAGCTGCCTGACCCTCACTCCTGACTTCCCCCATGTCCCAGCTAGTGAATGGTGTGTGGGTGAGGGGGGGGGGGGAGGATGGTGAAGTCTGAGACAGCTCCCTCCCTGCATTACTAGTGAGAGGCTGGCTTCACAGACAGGGGGGAGCTGCCTGACCCTCACTCCTGACTTCCCCCATGTCCCAGCTAGTGAATGGTGTGTGGGTGAGGGGGGGGGGGGAGGATGGTGAAGTCTGAGACAGCTCCCTCCCTGCATTACTAGTGAGAGGCTGGCTTCACAGACAGGGGGGAGCTGCCTGACCCTCACTCCTCCGGGGTATTGTGATCTTCCTGCACACAGTGCCCTATCCCTGATACCAGGGGTGTTGTGATCTTCCTGCATGCAGTGCCCTATCCCTATTAATACCAGGAGTGTTGTGATCTTCCTGCATGCAGTGCCCTATCCCTATTAATACCAGGAGTGTTGTGATCTTCCTGCACGCAGTGCCCTATCCCTGATATCGGGATGTGTGCAAGAAGATCACAACACCCCCGGTATCAGGAATAGGGCACTGTGTGCAGGAAGATCACAACACCCCCAGTATCAGGAATAGGGCACTGTGTGCAGGAAGATCACAACACCCCTGGTATTAGGGATAGGGCACTGTGTGCAGGAAGATCACAACACTCCTGGTATTAATAGGGATAGGGCACTGTGTGCAGGAAGATCACAATACCCCTGGTATCAGGGTTAGGGCACAAGTTCTAGTCACATTGACTGATCACATTACTTGTTTTGTCAAGCTACCAACTGTTTCCATTTCCCATCCCCCATATACTGTCAGTAGGAAACTTGGTAACATGAATAAATAAGAGGGCAGCCAATAGGAATACATATTCATTCCTAAACTGACCTTAACTGACCTGAAAAGTGTCAAATTGTATCATTTTCAGTTAGTGCGCACTAACTCCCAGTTAGTGCGCACTAACTCCCGTTAGTGCGCACTAACTCGAGTTAGTGCGCACTAATCGGAAAAAACGATTTTTAACGATTTTTTAACTAAAAAATCGTGCCTAAGACGATTTTCTTGCCCTGCCACACGATTTCTATCGTTAAGACGATATGGAAAACGATTCACATCCCTACCTTCTAGTTCCTGCTGCCAGGATAAAATTATTATTGGCTCTGTCCCTGACTGGGTATGAGGGTTGCCAAATTCTTTCAGAAACAGCAAAGGATACGGAATAGCAAATAAAAGTTTACAATCTGAAGATAAGCAGTTCATAAAAGCCACCAGTTATAAGCAGGGTTCCATGGCTGTGAAAAGAGCAAATTTGCCATGAGAGACTGGGGAAGCCAGCTTGCTTAAAGTCTGTTCTGCTGCACTTGTAGCCTTTACTCCATGCTGATTGAGCAGCAGGAAGAGGAGGAGAGCAGTGGCTACACATCGGGTCGCATCTTTCTCTTCTGCTGCCCATGACCGAGTGCAGTTTTCATTTGTGCTGAACTCATAGCCCTGAGATTGAAAGCTGCAGTTGGGTGTGAGTGACAGAAGAAGAAGACACAGACTGACGTGCTGATGCTGCTCTCTTCCTCTTTCTGCAGTTAATCAATTGGGGGTGAGGAGGACAAAGGAAGGGGATTAGTTGGTTTTGAATATAAAGGCTAGGGGTGGGTTCAGTAAAGGTAAGAGAAGTAATGGGATTGAGGACAAGACTGAGAGTTTGGAGAGTGAGGGGATGGGTGATAAGGACAGGAGTGGATGAGGGAATTGTATGGGGTGTGGGGGAGGAAAAGGAATGAATGAGGAGATGGGGAACTACAGTGAGGGAGGGGATCAGAATGGGGTGGAGAGGTGGGGGCAAAAGCAAGTGAGGGGATGCGTAGGGAGGAAGGATGAGGTCCATCAGTTAGTGGTTGGGATGATGAAGTTAAAAAGTGAAAAGGGGGATTGGAGTGAGTGTGTGTGTCGGGGGGGGGGGGGGGGGGGGGAGGGGGAGGAAGTAAGAGCGCAGGACCCCAAAGACAGGCTGAGCTCCAGAGTCTCAATGCATGGATGAGATGATGGTACAGAGAAGAGAGCTTTATAACTGTCAGTAACTGTGGAACATGCTGAGGAAGGAGGAGCCTGTTCTGATAGGATGGCCTCCACTTTAACCACGGTGGCAGGATGCTTGCACTAACATTTAGAAAGGATATAGAGAAGATTTTAAACTAGAACATGGGGGACTCGATAATCGCTCAGAAGCAGATGGTTCAAAGGGAGGTATCTTCAAAGCATATATGCAAAACAGGAAAGTTAGAATTTCTTAGTAGAGAAGTTGTGGGTAAGGCTAAATTATCTCAGATGGCTGTAGATAAAGAACACACAGATGGTAATGACTCTATACTGCCTGTATCTTCTGCTAATAAGCAAGTTGTGAATACAAATAGAAATAAAAATTTAAATAAAAAACACAATTTAAAATGTCTGCATATGACTGCCAGAAATCTGAATAGTTTAGTTTAGTTTATTGGTTTTTCTATATCGTCACATCAGCAATGCCATCACAACAGTTTACAATTAAATTAAAATAGAGAAATACAATAATATCATAAAAGAGATAACAGCTAAAATGAATAAAAGACATGCATAAATTATAGTAAGATTAGAGAGAATGAATGGAATTATAGGAGGATATAGACCTTATAGGTATTTCAGAGGAAGGAAAATAATTAATGGGACACTGAGATACCAGGGAATAAATTATATCGATGTGACAGGGCAGATCATATTAGTGGAGGGGTAGCTTTATGTATAAAATATGGCATAGAGTCAAGCATGATAAAAATCCTGCAGGAAACAAAATGCACTGTGGAATTCGTATGGAAACAAATTCCATGTGTGTGGGTAAGAGTATAGCAATGAGGGTATTCTGCCATCTACTTGGGTTAGATAAAGAAACAGACTGCTAAAAGCTAGAGGAAATTAGAAAGGCAAATAAATTTGGCGACACAATAAAAATGTGAGATTTCAATTATCTCACAACTGATTGGGTCAATGTCTCATCCAGGCATTCAAGAGAGATTATGTTTTTTAGATATCATAAATGATTGCATTGGAGCAGCTGGTCTAGAAATGATGAGAGGGGAAGCTACTTTAAATCTAATTCTCAGTGGAATGCACAACCTGGTGAAAGGGTCACTGTGGTGTGGACACATGATGCATTCAAATGTCACATAATTACTGAAAGGAGGATATTTAAAAAAAATCACTGGAGTAGCATATAATTTAAAAAAGGGGAGACTGATAAAATGAGCAAATTAGTTAGAAAAAAGCTACAAGGAATGGTTACAAAGGTAAAAAGTTTGCATGAGGTGTGCCATTGTTTAAAAATACACACATCATTTGAAGGGATCAATGTTTATCAATTAAAGATTTATAAAAAAAACAAACCATTTCTTGTAATATATTTGATTCTTTCAAGTGATGTATGTTTGAATATTGGAATCTTCCTATTTACCTTCATGTGGTTATATATCTTCATTGTTTAAAAATACCATTCTGATGGTAGGGGCAAAAGTATAAAATTAGCCAGCTAGTTCCATTTTTAAATTGGCAGCCCCTGGTCAGGAGGGTAATCTGGGCCCCACTAGACCACCAAGGCAATGAAGATAGGGGATGGGGGAAGTCGGGGGTGGGTTGTAGGTCTAGGAGTAATTTTTTGACAAAAGGTGGCAAAGTTTGGGAGGTGAAACCTGAAATGGGACAGTTGTATTCTTTTTTAAACATTGTGACCACTGGGGCCACCTAAAGAGGTGGGGAGGAGGCCTAGTTGGGAAGGGATTGTTTGGATGGCTTAGGCCCTTTAAGGCGAGCCCCAGGAGCAGGGGAAATGTAGCTACATCTCATGAGATGCAGCTAACTTTAGTTCAAATAATGCCACTTGTGAATTTTGAGGCAGGCCCGGTTATTTGATTTATATGAGATTACCTAGCAATGAACTGATTTGCATGGAACTCAACTCATTTCTATATTGGTGTTGCATTGTTTTTTTTTTTTGGGTTTTTTTTTGAGAGGAAGATAATACATGGTATTTGAAATATAACATATTATTGCTTTGCTAAGGCACTTACCATGTGATAAACACTGCTGTGAAGTAAAGCTCTAATGCAGCTTAGTAAATTCCCTCTTAAGTTTGAACCTGAGATAAAAGAGGATGAAGTGACTTGCCCCAGGTTACAAGAAGCAGCAGTGGGATCTGAACTCTGGCTTCGCTGGTTTATAGCTTGTTGCTCTAACCACTATCCTAGGTCACTCCTCCTCCACCACTACTAATCCTAATTAAGATCATAAAACATTGAAATTAATGGAAAAATGTTGATAGTTTGATCAATGTAGAGTTTAAAGAAACATTTTCATGTTCTTTATAATCATTTCTTCTTATTCTAAGAACTAATCATGCTCACATTTGTAAAAATCAGAATTCTTGATGTTAAGGTTGTAAAGAAAACACTTAAAGTTTCATCAGAATGAAAACCTACAATTATCGATAATAAAGATAGCTTTTTCCACATGAAAGAAATGGCAGTTCCAAACC
Source organism: Rhinatrema bivittatum (assembly GCF_901001135.1). Classification (NCBI taxonomy): domain Eukaryota; kingdom Metazoa; phylum Chordata; class Amphibia; order Gymnophiona; family Rhinatrematidae; genus Rhinatrema; species Rhinatrema bivittatum. Next base: position 69,407 of record NW_021821317.1, read on the forward strand.
CATTATTACTTAGGCCTAATTACACATCTCTACGCTAGATTGCTCATGTTAGGTGAAGTATCTGCTGACTGGAAAATATCGCTAATTATTCCCTCTTCAGAAAGGAGGCATTCAATCTGAAAGGAATAATTATAGACCTACTTTTCTGATATCTTCCATGGTGAGCGACACTGAAATATATTTATTCTCAGATCACTTTTTTTTTTTTTTTTTTTTTTAATCTGTGAAGTAGTTTGCAGCATAAGATACCATCTGTCTGTCTGTCTATCTATCTATCTATCTATCTATCTACCCAGCTCTGCCAGGAAAGAAATCTAGAGATTGTAAGCCCTCTTGGGTCATGGAAAAACCTACGATACTTTGAAGTGACTGACAGTCATGAAAGGTAGAATATTAATAAAAAATGTAATTAAATCTTTGATTTTAAACCAGTGGCATAGCCAGAACAGATTTTTTTGGGTGAGCCCAAGGCCCATCCATGGCTATGCCAGTTTTAAACACCTTTAGTGGTCAGTTTACTTGGCATATAGGAGGACAATCTTCAAATAGTTGCAAACTACACAAGTGCTTTTAATGTACAGACATTACACAAATTTTGAAAGAGAAACTGCCTACCTTGTTTCTTTTGGAAAATTAGACAATGCAATGCACACATGCTACAAGCTGAGCAGAGACAAAAATAGCATGCACACATTTATTTACTTATTTCTTTTGGTATTTAATATTCCACAACTTCCAATAAACATCAATAAACATACTTTTGAAAATTCCTCCCTCAACCTAAGCATGCCCATTGGAACACGTCTTTTTCCAGCAGTGAAAAGCAAGCACACAGTGGAAGCCTTGGCATACTTCTAGCCATTCATAAAAATAACATTTTCAGCCAAGCCATTTTACCCAGGCAAACCATTATTTCCCTGCATAAATTGGCTTTGAAAATTGCTCACCCCATGCAAGGGACCAGTTATATTGATTATTCTTTGCAGGTATATATGCTGGCCTTTGCAATTTGAACTTTACAGCAGTAAAGTAAACTTTTAGGTCATTAAAGAAGGAACATTCATGTATATTATTTTATAGTATAGTAATCTAGATTATTCTCAAAATAATAAACCCAGTGTATCCACTTAAGAAATAAGGCAAAAACTATTTCATAAAACAATTAATAATGCTTGCTTCAGAAAAAGCTCTTAGATGGTATCTTTCAAACAGGCATGCGTGCGCAGATTTGTGTGCATAATCTGCCTGTGTACAGGGATGTGGTCACTTTATTTCATGTGCTCGCATATTCACACATGTTATGAAATAGCCTGGTTGCGCCAAATTTTAAGTGGGAGCACACGTGTTCGCGCAAATCCCGCTTCTACTGCATAAATTGGGGGATTTTAAAAGGGGATGCGCGGCAACACCATTCCCAGTTTTACTAGTTTGTTCACCCAGTTAAGAATTAGGTCCTCCAACCCCCCCTTGTTTGATAGCCTTATTTATTTATTTCAAATTTTTTTATATCGCAAATAATAATTTCTAAGCGGTGAGCAATAAATACATTCATAAAATCTGTTTTACAGTTAATAGTTACAAACTAATACAAACATTAAAACACCATTTATCCATTATCCTACTCTGTTTGATCTCACTGCATAAGTTTCTGAAGTAGTCTACTACAAGATTAAATTCAAACAGCTATTATCTTAACTTCTACCTTTTTCATCAAAATCCTGGTTAAATATACATTATTTGGAAAAGACCAAGGGAAACAACCAACCCTCTAACATTTTTCTACATTTCAAATAAGACGGCTCTGCTTTTAAAACACAAGGCAGGGAATTCCAACATTCTGGACCCTGCACATAAAAAAGTCTTTTGCGAGACTCATCCAACCTAATCAATTTGAAAGAAGGAACATTCAATAGATTCTGACTCTCAGATTTCAGAGCCCTAGCTGGACAATACAGCTTCAAATCAGCATTAAAGCTTGCAGGCACCAAACCCTTCAGGGCCTTATACACCAGCATTGTAATCTTAAAAAAGATCATCCATTTAATAGGAAGCCAGTGAAATTTCTTCAGAAAAGCCATTTTACCCAGGCAAATCATTATTTCCCTGCATAAATTGGCTTTGAAAATTGCTCACCCCATGCAAGGGACCAGTTATATTGATTATTCTTTGCAGGTATATATGCTGGCCTTTGCAATTTGAACTTTACAGCAGTAAAGTAAGCTGTTAGGTCATTAAAGAAGGAACATTCATGTATATTATTTTATATATAGTAATCTAGATTATTCTCAAAATAATAAACCCAGGATATCCACTTATGAAATAAGTCAGAAACTATTTCATAAAACAGTTAATAAATGTTTGCTTCAGAAAAAAACTCTTAGATGGTATCTTTCAAACTGGCACACATGCACAGATTTATGTGCATAATCTGCCTTGGTTTCCCAGCTACAATCCTGGCTGCTGCATTCTGCACAGATTGCAGAACTTTTATGGATTTCTGAAGAAGGCCAAGATAGAGGGCATTACAATAATCGAGTGTACCACAGTTTTTAAATCAAGATCCTTCAAAAATGGGCACAACCTCCACAGCATTTGTAATTTAAAGTGGGCCCCTTTCACCACTTTAACAATGTGTAACTTCATGGACAAAGTGGATGCCATAATAAACCCCAGATTCCAAATGTCTGTTCCTATTGAGATTACAATTCCTTCAACAGTTAAACTTTTAGAAACTTTTAGAAACATTGGGGTCAGAATATCTTGATACATAGAGGATTTCTGTTTTAGCCATATTTATTAAAAGCTTATTGTTTGTTAACCACCCCATCAATGTAATCAGACATTACGCTAATCTTACAAGGAACAACTGATGGAGTCTTTTATAGGTACATAGAATTGTAAATCATCAGCAAACAGATTGTAGCCCATATCAAGACAAGAGAGAAAATGGCAGATTGGAGCAATGTATATATTAAATAAGGAGTCTGACAAGGCCAACCCCTGAGGAACCCCTGTTTTTAACTGGAAACAATTGGATTTTTCCCCTAGAATAACTATGGACTGAGTTTGTTCATCAAAAAGAAGAGAACCACTTCTAAAAATGTCACCAATCCCAATATTACCCAAATGCCTAATTAGGATAGAATGGTCAATGGTATCAAATGCTGCGGTTAAGTCCAGCAGCGCAAGAAAGAAATCAGTTCCACAGTCAAACCCCCACCTAAAAACATCAAATATTGAAAGCAATAATGTTTCAGTAATATGGTTACCATGGAAACTATATTGGTGGTCATCCAGTACTTGATGAACATCCATAAAGTCTTGCAATTGCGTTAATACAACCTTTGCCATTTATTTGATTAAAAAAATCAAATTAGAAATAGGCCAGTAATTATTTACATCATTTGCATCTAATGTAGCCTTCTTCAATTTAGCTCTTACCATTGCTGCTTTTAAAGGCTTAGGTAATAACCCTTCCTGTAAAGAGCAGTTGATCATTTGGCTTAGAAACAAGTCACCTCAGCTCGGAGATACTTAAACGATACATCTGAGCAGTCACACAAAGGACAGAAATTGAGTTCCACATTTTTTACAAGGTCTGTTACTTCACGTAACCCAACCAGTTCAAAATTTTCCCAAAGTATCTCGGTGTCCCTCTGCTCTATAGAAATATTAGATGAAAAAGAAGCAGTACATTCTTCAATTTTTTCTTTAAAAAAGTGCCCGAATACTTGGGGGCTTAATTCAGTCTGGGCAGTTTGATTGATAGGACTTGCTGTTAATAATTTTACTCTAAAAAATAGTTCTCGTGACTGATTTGGGGCTGAATCTGGGATGAAATATACTGATGCTTAACCTGCATTGATTCTTTCTGATATTCTTCCAATTTAGCCAGATAATCTAGGAGATCTTTCTCAGACTTGGTTTTATGCCATCATCGTTCAATACTCCTAAATTGTATTTTATGTATAATCATTTCTTGTCCAAACCAAAGGCTTTATAAGATCTCTTCATATTGTGCATAACTAAGGGGGCTATCTGTTCAAGTGATTCTCTCAGAGATTCAGACCATAAAGATACAGCCTCTTTGACATTAGAAATTACTAGGGATGTGCAGAGCAAAATTTTATGTTCATATTTTTTATGTCCGAAAGGGGGTCCCACTTGCGGCCAATATGGACATAAAAAAAATCCAATGAGTTGGGTATATGTACATATGTGCAAAAAAAAAATTTAAACCCCCTCACCCTCCTTAATCCCCCCCCCAGACTTACCACAACTCCCTGGTGATCGAGCGAGGAGTGAGGACGTCATTTCTGCAATCCTTGGCGAGAAGCGTGTGACGTCGGAGGCACGTCGAGTGACGCGGCGCCACGTGATTCCCGGCTCGTTTGCGCCGGACGGCTCGTTCGGCCCAAAAAGAACTTTTGGCCAGCTTGGGGGGGCCTCCTGACCCCCCCAAGCTGGCCAAAAGTTCTTTTTGGGCCGAACGAGCCGTCCGGCGCGAACGAGCCGGGAATCACGTGACGCCGGCGTCACTCGACGTGCCGCCGACGTCACATGCTTCTCGCCAAGGATTGCAGAAATGGCGTCCTCACTCCTCGCTCGATCACCAGGGAGTTGTGGTAAGTCTGGGGGGGGGATTAAGGAGGGTGAGGGGGTTTAAATTTTTATTTTGGCTCAACAATCGCGATTTCCCACATATCGAACATATCTATGTTCGATATGTGGGAAATCCGATCGTTTATGTCGAATCAATTTTTTAAGTAAAAAAAAAAATATGAGTTGCGTTTTACTAATGCGGTCAATCCGAATGCACACCCCTAGAAATTACCACATCTTGGATCTTAGGGATCCAAGTATCTCTTAAGGCGTTAACATCAAATCTTTTTCGTTTACTAATCGTAAGACTAAGTGTCTTCGCACTAGATTTGCACTTTCTAATTCTTGCATGAATTTCAAACAAATAATGATCAGACTAAGGCACACATTCACACTTTGGAAGGAATCAAAATGAGAGAAAGATTCCTGATAGAATACTAAATCTAAGGTGTGACCACGAGAATGAGTAGGTTGATTAATTAATTGAGTCCACCCTAGAGCTTTCATGGAATTTAAAACTATTTTGCAGCTTTCAGGAGGGGTACCATATTTATATGGAGGTTAAAAATCTCCTAGCACTAAAAAACTTTAATATCCACATTAAAAGAACTGAGCGTATCAACTAACCCTAATGAGATACTATTTAGGAAGGTGGAAAGGGCATATATCACACATACTCACTGGGAGCCCCGGCGACGGTTGAAGAGCACCCCTTCGTGCAACCCTTGTGCTTCTAAAAAAAACAAAAACTTTTATATTTTTCTGTAATTTAACCTTTATTCCAATTCTTTACCTTTTCTTTTCGCTTGTTAATAATTTTAATTAGAAATGTTCATTGTATTAGACTATGGAAATTTATTTCCTGCTATTCTGTTTAATGTAAACCGGTATGATTTACATCGGATGTAAGAATGTTGGTATATAAAAATTAAAAACAAACAAACAAACAAACAAATAAATAAATAAATACCCCCCAATTTGGGTTAGCAAGTGTCAGTGCTTCCAAACTATCAATCACATCAATTTTCAAAACTTTCAGTCCATGAATACACTTGGCTAAAACTAAGATTCCTCCTCCTCCTTTATGTAGTCTAGGTTGGGAGAAAATTTGATAATCATTCAGCTGAAGATGGTACAGGAAGAATGTATCAGATTCTAACAACCAGAATTCAGTAATACAAACAAGATCAGGATTCACACTTTGAATGAAATCTGTAATTAGAGGAATCCTCTTTCTAATGCCTGAATATTAATAAGATAAATCAAGAAAGGACTATACCATTGCTGAGAATAAGATGTATCTCTCTTAATACCAACTAGAACTCGAAGGGTTCTAAGATAAGATTTTGCAAAATTCCAGCATACCCCCCCCCTTCCCCATATCATCAGAATAGACTCACACATAGTTATTCTATTAAGACACCAAAACACTAAAAAAATCAAACAATAAAATAGTTTAGAACAAGACCCTTTCCGAACATGAATATAGCCAAACAAGGACCTTATTTTTTGCACCCTGTGGCTCGCACGAAATGGCGCACAAAGGGGCAAACTCCTTTGTCACGCTCCTTCATGCGCTCAACAGAGATGCGAGCCACCAAAGGCATATGTGCCTCTGTCGTCAATGGATAAGTTTATAGAGATGTTGCCCTCTGATGGCATCAGAGAAGAGGCGGGGCTCCAAAGTTAGATGCGGTAGTCAGTCCTTACTATCAGGGCACTGGGACACTCCCCCCAGTTAGCCTCAACCCTTAAAAACCCACAGATCTGGCCAATTTTCTTTTATTTTTTAACTTACATGGCATCCGTAGCAGAAGTAAAGTTACGTGGTAGGAGATCTCGGTGCTCACCAACTTGCACAAGTATTTACATGCACATCTCAGGTTCATGCCCTCGAAATGCCCATGCCCTGTCCAAACCATGGCAATGGTCCACCACTTTTTGAAAACTTTCAAGATGTGTGCTCTGTGGCACTTACACAATTATCTGCACGCTTTTAAGAACATAAGAACATAAGAAATTGCCATGCTGGGTCAGACCAAGGGTCCATCAAGCCCAGCATCCTGTTTCCAACAGAGGCCAAAACCAGGCCACAAGAACCTGGCAATTACCCAAACACTAAGAAAATCCCATGCTACTGATGCAATTAATAGCAGTGCCTATTCCCTAAGTAAAATTGATTAATAGCCATTAATGGACTTCTCCAAGAACTTATCCAAACCTTTTTTGAACCCAGCTACACTAACTGCACTAACCACATCCTCTGGTAACAAATTCCAGAGCTTTATTGTGCGTTGAGTGAAAAGGAATTTTCTCCGATTAGTCTTAAATGTGCTACTTGCTAACTTCATGGAATGCCCCCTAGTCCTTCTATTATTCGAAAGTGAAAATAACCGAGTCATATCTACTCATTCAAGACCTCTCATGATCTTAAAGACCTCTATCATATCCCCCCTCAGCCGTCTCTTCTCCAAGCTGAACAGCCCTAACCTCTTCAGCCTTTCCTCGTAGGGAAGCTGTTCCATCCCCTTTATCATTTTGGTTGCCTTTCTCTGTACCTTCTCCATCACAACTATATCTTTTTTGAGATGCGGTGACCAGAATTGTACACAGTATTCAAGGTGTGGTCTCACCATGGAGCGATATAGAGGCATTATGACATTTTCCGTTCTATTAACCATTCCCTTCCTAATAATTCCTAACATTCTATTTGCTTTTTTGACTGCTGCAGCACACTGAGCTAACGATTTTAAAGTATTATCCACTATGATGCCTAGATCTTTTTCCTGGGTGGTAGCTCCTAATATGGAACCTAACATCGTATAACTACAGCAACAGTTATTTTTCCCTATATGCAACACCTTGCACTTGTCCACATTAAATTTCATCTGCCATTTGGATGCCCAATCTTCAAGTCTTGCAAGGTCCTTCTGTAATGTATCACAGTCTGCTTGTGATTTAACTACTCTGAATAATTTTGTATCATCTGCAAATTTGATAACCTCACTCGTCGTATTCCTTTCCAGATCATTTATATATATATTGAAAAGCACTGGTCCAAGTACAGATCCTTGAGGTACTCCACTGTTTACCCTTTTCCACTGAGAAAATTGACCATTTAATCCTACTCTCTGTTTCCTGTCTTTTAACCAGCTTGTAATCCACGAAAGGACATCGCCTCCTATCCCATGACTTTTTAGTTTTCGTAGAAGCCTCTCATGAGGGACTTTGTCAAATGCCTTCTGAAAATCCAAATACACTACATCTACCGGTTCCCCTTTATCTACATGTTTATTAACTCCTTCAAAAAAATGAAGCAGATTTGTTAGGCAAGACTTCCTTTGGGTAAATCCATGTTGACTATGTTCCATTAAATCATGTCTTTCTATATGCTTTACAATTTTGTTCTTGAGAATAGTTTCCAATATTTTTCCCGGCACTGAAGTCAGGCTCACTGGTCTATAGTTACCCGGATTGCCCCTGGAGCCTTTTTTAAATATTGGGGTTACATTGGCCACCCTCCAGTCTTCAGGTACAATGGATGATTTTAATGATAGGTTACAAATTTTAACTAATAGATCAGAAATTTCATTTTTCAGTTCCTTCAGAACCCTAGGATGCATACCATCGGGTCCAGGTGACTTGCTACTCTTTAGTTTGTCAATCTGGCCTACTACATTTTCCAGGTTCCATCTTCCAGGTTCACAGTGATTTCGTTCAGTTCGTCTGACTCATCACCCCTGAAAACCATCTCTGGAACTGGTCGACATTTATGAGCCAAACATATACGCACATCCCCTGATTGATGCATGCATCTGGATTTTAAAATTCACCTCTTAGGCATTGTATTATGAGGCACTCATATCTTGAATGTTATATTTGTATCCCATGCTTTTTGTTTGCTGGTTTAGTTGTGGTCTCTCATGAGTCCATCTATATTTTTTAATTTTTATATGAATTTAAAATTAGAATGCCTTTCTGTTATGAAATACTTACTGTTTCGATGCGGCCCGTGGCTGGAGCCACGAGCTGCCTCTTACCTTCGCGGCTCAGAGGCAGCAGAAGCCAGGACCTTTTCTGTGGGCTGGAGCCACCCCCGGACCGCCCATGCTGCTCCTCGGCACAGCGGGCTGTGCCACTGTGATCTCCTCCATGGCAGGAGGCTGCCAGTGCTGTCATCTGCTTCACGGCCCAGAGGCCGCAGTCCATGGTCCCTCCTGTGGCAGGGAAGCTGCTCCTCAGCCTGCCTTCACAGCTCGGATGCCGCCACTCCTTTGTCAGTGCCTGCCTGCAGCCCGTCTCCGGCTCTTCCTGCTCCTCAGCTACAATGGCAGCATGGCTGCTGTCCAGGGTCCTGCCCCTTCTTCCTAGGGGTGGGCCCACGGCTTCTCTTCTGATTTAAAGGGCCCGTGGCTGTTCCACCTGGGCCCCACCTAGGACTCCTTCCTGGCTATCTTCCTTTTGCTAGCCCTATATAAGGGCTCAGTAGCTATTCAGACCTCGCCTTGCGAGGAGCTAGCTTCCTTGGAGCAGTCCTCCCTTGGACTCTGTGTTCTGCTCCATTGGACTTCCATCTTCAGTTCCAAGTTCCTGTGATGTCTTCTGTATGCCTTGTCTTCATGTCTTTTATCTCCTGATGTCTCCATGGCTGTGCAAGGCTCCTGAGGATCCTGGCTTTTAACCTTCTTTCACTGAGTCCTACCTCGGTGTTCTGGCTCAGAGTTCCGTCTCTGGGTATCTTGCTTCAAATCCTATTTCCGAGCTCTCTCCTGAACTGTGTCCAGGTCCTCAGTGCTCCTTGCTCTTGCCTTCGTTTCTCCAGTGTCCAAGTCCTCGTCTTCGGTTCCAAATGCCTTCGTCTCTTCAGTGTCCAAGTACTCGCCTTCAGTTCCAAGTGCCAAGACGTCTGTCCATGTCCTCATCTTAAGTTCCAAGTGCCAAGCCTCCTCTTCAGAACTCCTTTCCCAGATGAGGTTCATCTCACCGCAGGGGCACACACTCTCTGTCCCGCGCTGGGGAGCACCCCCTAGCGCTCCCTTCCACCGCAGCGCAACACTTACAGCTGTCTCAGAGCCTGGTATAGTGGCCATGGCCAATACATATTTCTTCATATGCCAGATTGTTTCTCTAATATTGGCTCATCTCATCTTACCCAACACAGCTGTGTTTTAGCTCTGTGGTGCTTGCCAAAGGGGTACCTGTATTTTTTTTTAAACTTCTTATTTAACAGATGATGCACCCATCAATTGCTCAGCATGTGCAAAAATCAGCTGAGTTAAACATTTATTTATTTATATATTTATTTTCATTTATTTATTTATTTATTTATTTAAATGCTTTTATATACTGACAACCGTTTGCACATCGTGTCGGTTTACATATAACTTAAAACCAGGGTATATATAGGCATAGCCTTTACATAGAACAAAGAACAAGTAAATACAGTAGTAAAACAAAAAACTAAATAAATTGGAGGAGGGAATCAACAGGGAGCAACATGCCAAATCCCAGTTTAAAAGACTGCCTGGTCTTTACCTAGCTAATCATCAAACAGATTTTAATGACTTCATGTCTTTCTACCATAATAATGGCCAGTTCATGATGACGTAAACATGCTATTCAAGCATCCCCAACTCATTGATCTTTTTATGTTGAAATCTACCTAATAGTGTTATAAAATTGATTCATATCTTCCAAAAGAGATTAGACATGTCATTCCTTCATGTCCAGCATACAGGAATAAATAATTCAGAGGCAATGAAATAAAATGTATTTGCTAACAAGTCATTAAAACTTATTTCTCATTTTATCATAAATACCCTTAAATAATAGACCATTTATTACAAGGCCTTACATTCTATCTCAGCATTTAATTTTATTTATTTATTTATTCTGTTTGTATACAGACTGTCCAACAAATGACTCCAAGCTAGTAATCCCACAAGATGTGGCATACGAGACTAAAAATTCATCTCTCTGATCCATATACATTAATTGTTATTCCACATCTCTCCCCCTCCAGGATTTTCTGACTTGATTTAACATAAACCATCTTAAATCATCAATGGTTGACTATTTGTAAACAACTATGTACTTGTCCAGATTAAATTTAATGCTGAGTTCTGAATGAGGGGTCACCCCCCAGGAAAAGGATCTTGGAGTCCTTGTGAAAAATACATTGGAATTCTCAGCTCAGAGTGCAGCAGCAGCAGTCACGGGGAAAAAAAGTAGAACAAACTGTGACTATAATAATGCCTCTTCTATAGATCTATGGTGCAACTGCACCTTGAGAGTACTGTGTGATGTTCTGGTTGTCCCATATCAAAAAAGGTATAGCAGAACTAGAAAAAGTACAGAGAAGAGCAACACCAGTGATAAAGGGGATCAATGGTTTCCTTATGCTCATCAGATTAGGGTTCTTCAGCTTTGAGAAAAGATGGTTAAGATGGGCTATGATAGAGTTTACAAAATCATCAGTGGAGTGGAACAAGTAAACAGGGAACTGTTTACCCCTACAAATAGTATTAGGACTAGGGAACAATCAATGAAACTAGCAGTAGAAGATTTTAAACACAATTAAGCTGTACCTAGTATCCTGTATTCAACAGTGGCCAATCAAGTCACAAGTACCTGGTAAGTACCCAAACATTAAGGGGTAGATTTTTTTAAAAAGGTGCACGCACGTCCATGGTGCGCACATGTTATAAAATCGGCGGTGGCACACACAAGGGGGGGGGGGGACGATTTTGTCCACATTCACGAGGCGATGCATCGGGGCCTTCCCCAGTTCTCTCCCAGTCCGCTCCCATTTAGGAGCGGACTGGGAGGGAACTTTCCTACCCCCTACCCTAACCTCCCTTCCCCTTCCTCTCTCCTCCCCACCCTCTAAAAACCATTAAAAAATGTATTTACCTTTTATTTTTCAAGTTACTTCAGGACCCAACCTGAAGTAACTTGTGTGCGCTGACAGCTGGCCGGCACGCGAGGTACCGGGACAGCGAACAATGGTGCTGTCCCGGCCCGCCCCCCCCCCCCCCACCTCTCTCTGCCCAAAACATGCCTTCCGGCCTGCCCCTTCCAAGAGACTCGGCAACTGAGTGCGTCCCGGCCTGCTATTCATTTATTTTAAGAGCTGATATTCCGCAATTCTAATAATATACATTTTGGATTACAAAAGAACACATGTAATAAAATGACATAATACATAAAAAACAACCAAATCTTTATAGTAAACAATCAAATAAAAATAGTGCATAATCAGTAAAATATTACATATTAAAAGCTTGCAAAAATAATGTGCCTTCAACATTTTCCTAAATTTCAAATACTCTGACTGGCTACAACTCTCAAAGGGTACTGAATTCCATAAAGCTGGTCAAATAAAGAAAAAGCTTTAATTCTAGTCGTGCTTGGTTTATACTCAGTGGCTGAAGGAACACTAAGCAGATGTAGAGAGGGAGAGTGCAAAGATCTCACAGAAGCATGCCAAGACATTTTTTTCCTTCAGACAAAAAGCATCCAAATAGATAACTTTATGCAATAACATTAACAGTTTAAATTGCATTCTTTTTGAAACCAGCAAGATAATGTAAATCCCTGAAAAATGGGATAATACTTTCCCTCCACTGTAAACCAAACACTATTCGGACTGCTGTATTTTGTACCAATTATAAAACATTCAATAAATATTTTGGTATGCCCGTTGTAATAATCTAAATGCGTAAACACTAAGATTTGTACCACTAATGCCAAATCTAATGGCGAGAGAATACTCCTACAACCTCTCTATCAGGTTCTTCAGAACTGGATTCCTTTGGTTATTGGGCCCCAGCCCCAGGGCATTTCTCACTGCCAGGAGCAGCAAGTGTGCAAAGTAACAGATACCCTGAAAGCCCCCATCTTCTATTGTCTTTAGCATATTTGCACCACAGTCTATCACAAAGAAACCTGCCTAAACACCTCTGCATCTCGGGACAATCCACCAGCATCTTTCTTATGGCTGACAGAATATTGTATGAGGTAAAAAGACTATGCATCAGCTGGATATGCAGCAAAGCTCAACTGCACCCTGTTGCTCTGTCCCCACTAGAGCTGCTGCTAACTCCTGCCTCAGCCAGATCCCATCAATATGTTATCAGGAAGAGGTCATAGCCTTCATGCTGGTCCAGATATTACTGATGAAATGCACATGACTCACCTCTGCATTAGCCAGCTGCACCTATTTGCTGCTATGACACTGGTTGTACAGGGTGGGGATGACCTTTCTACTAAATGTAGTCCTGGAGGGCACTTTGTAATTCAGGGCTAACACATGCAGCAGATGCTTAAAGCCCATATTCTTCACTATTTATTTATTTATTTATTTATTTATTTATTTATTTAAATCTTTTTCTATACCGTCGTTAAGGTGGGTACCATCACAACGGATTACAGTAAGGCACAAAAGTAATGCTATTAAAATCTATCAGTTTACACAGGTGCCATAAGGTTCGGTAACATAGTTTTTAGTTAATGCTAATTGATAAATGAGTGTGAACACTATCATGTCCAGGTCAATTCTATAGCAGTTTTGAGTCTAGGACTCATTCTATAGATGTAACTTATCCTTTGTGATGAATTCAGTTAAAATCTACACCCTTAGTGATTTCTGTTTGTGTGGGTGTTTCGTATCTTGCTCTTCCCTGTTTTGAACCTTGCAGTTCCCTGGATTCTATTCTCCCTTCTCTTTTTGAAAGGCTTGTTTAAATAGCCAAGTTTTTAGATTTTTTCTAAATGTTTTGTTTTCTCTTTGTAGCCTTAAGTCCAATGGCATGGAATTCCATAGTATGGGTCCCGCTAAGGATAATGCCCTCTCTCTTACCTGGGTTACTCTTGCTGTTTTAACTGATGGAATAGTTAGAAGTGCTTTGTTGGCTGATCTTAGATTTCTGTTGGGGATGTGTACGCGGAGGGCTGTGTTAAGCCAGTCTGCATTTTCGTTGTGTATTAATTTGTGTATGGTGCATAGTGTTTTGTACTGTATTCTTTGTTCAATGGGTAGCCAGTGCAACTCAGCCAGTGTTTCTGTAATGTGGTCTCTTTTCCTTTTTCCAGTTAATACTCTTGCAGCCGTGTTCTGCAATATTTGTAGTGGTCTTATGGAGGTGTAACGTAAACCTAGTAGAAGGGGCTGGTCATCAAGGGCATCTTTTCCCTGATGCTCCTCGTTACTATTTTAGATGCCTGCTTCTTGCCCCAAGACACCACCCCATTTCCTCTATGGAAGCATGGTTGAGTACTGCTGGCCTGTCACTGGACTGATGGAATGGACCATGGGATCAGCTGGGGGAAATGTCTTCCATTTTCAACATTTTCAACATATTTCAACATATTTCCACCGGCATTTACTTGATGTGGCAGAAGGGGGTCACCAGGCTAATACTGCTAGCCTCCCCTGATAGCAATACTAGCGGGTGCTGTTTCTGCAGGTGATGCTGCTACCAGCATTTGTCAGATGCCCCATTTGCTTCCCTTGACAGATATCCTTCCTGCAGTGAATACACAGAGCAAAATGTATGTCTTCCCTCACTTTAAATTACCTTCAGATCAGGGATTTCATTTGCAAACCCTTCTCTACATCCTTTGAGCCTAATGCTGCACTGAAGTTGAGGTTGAGAGGGGACCCTGAGGAAACATGCCAGGGGCCTCACTCATGTTCTGTATCTGTGTTGCCTGCTCATTTTGGGTATTGATCATAACATTGTCAGTATGATCCCTATCAAGGAACTGGAGGGATATGACACTACTGAATAAACTTCCCAAATTCTCTTTGGGGCGGATTTTAAAAGCCCTGCTCGCGTAAATCCGGGCGGTTTTACGCGAGCAGGGCCTTGCGCGCCGGCGCGCCTATTTTCCATAG
>NW_021821318.1:0-83810 GCF_901001135.1 Rhinatrema bivittatum
TGTTTACAATGCCCACTGCCTCACTGCCTGCCTGGCAATGCACGGAATGTGTCTGTGTGTGTGCAGTGAGTGCACAGAGAACAAGCTTCCTTTTCAGTAGATATGAGGCAGGGTACTCCCAGCCCTGGAACTGCTGCCCAGTGCCCACCCAGCACTGAACCACTCAAGGAGAATGCTTTTAAGTCTGTTTAAAAATAGCAAATGTAACAGACTCGCTGAAGGGCAATGTTCACTCTGTTTACAATGCCCACTGCCTCACTGCCTGCCTGGCAATGCACGGAATGTGTCTGTCTGTGTGCACTGCAGTGCACATAGAACTAAAGTAGATATGAGGCAGGGTACTCCCAGCACTGGAACTGCTGCCCACCCAGCACTGAACCACTGAAGGAGAATGTGTTCACTCTGTTTACAATGCCCACTGCCTCACTGCCTGCCTGGCAATGCACGGAATGTGTCTGTGTGTGTGCAGTGAGTGCACAGAGAACAAGCTTCCTTTTCAGTAGATATGAGGCAGGGTACTCCCAGCCCTGGAACTGCTGCCCACCCAGCACTGAACCACTCAAGGAGAATGCTTTTAAGTCTGTTTAAAAATAGCAAATGTAACAGACTCGCTGAAGGGCAATGTTCACTCTGTTTACAATGCCCACTGCCTCACTGTCTGCCTGGCAATGCACGGAATGTGTCTGTCTGTGTGCACTGCAGTGCACATAGAACTAAAGTAGATATGAGGCAGGGTACTCCCAGCCCTGGAACTGCTGCCCAGTGCCCACCCAGCACTGAACCACTCAAGGAGAATGCTTTTAAGTCTGTTTAAAAATAGCAAATGTAACAGACTCGCTGAAGGGCAATGTTCACTCTGTTTACAATGCCCACTGCCTCACTGTCTGCCTGGCAATGCACGGAATGTGTCTGTCTGTGTGCACTGCAGTGCACATAGAACTAAAGTATATATGAGGCAGGGTATTCCCAGCCCTGGAACTGCTGCCCAGTGCCCACCCAGCACTGAACCACTCAAGGAGAATGCTTTTAAGTCTGTTTAAAAATAGCAAATGTAACAGACTCGCTGAAGGGCAATGTTCACTCTGTTTACAATGCCCACTGCCTCACTGTCTGCCTGGCAATGCACGGAATGTGTCTGTCTGTGTGCACTGCAGTGCACATAGAACTAAAGTAGATATGAGGCAGAGTACTCCCAGCCCTGGAAATGCTGCCCAGTGCCCACCCAGCACTGAACCACTCAAGGAGAATGCTTTTAAGTCTGTTTAAAAATAGCAAATGTAACAGACTCGCTGAAGGGCAATGTTCACTCTGTTTACAATGCCCACTGCCTCACTGTCTGCCTGGCAATGCACGGAATGTGTCTGTCTGTGTGCACTGCAGTGCACATAGAACTAAAGTAGATATGAGGCAGAGTACTCCCAGCCCTGGAACTGCTGCCCAGCCAGCACTGAACCACTCAAGGAGAATGCTTTTAAGTCTGTTTAAAAATAGCAAATATGAGGCAGAGTACTGCCAGCCCTGCCTGGCACTGCCCAGGATAAAATGTACAGACTCACTCAATAAGAATGTTCTTTTTTTTTTTCCCTAACAAAGAATCTGTTCTGTGTTGTCTATCAAATCTGGTTCTGTTCTGTGTTGTCTATCAAATCGGGTTCTGCTATCTTCTCTGCCTCAGCCTGCCTAAGCCCACCCAGCACGATCCCAATCCCACCTCCCCACTGAATCGCTGAAAATGTCCGTCAGTCCTCGTGCTGCTGCTGCTTTTATAGTGCTGCTGGCTCGTCAGGAAATCCTCAGAGAAGCACGGAATGACAGCGCGATTCGCTGCATTCAGTGCTTCTCTGAAAAGGTGAACGCAGATTCGCTGCGTTCCGGTATCCATGCCGACCTGTCCCACCCTTTCCTGTGAGTCACTGAGACTCACAGGACAGGGTCAGACAGGTTGGCATGGTTACCGCAGGGGCGCCGCCATTTTCAGGTAATCCGGGGCTCCGAGCTCGAGTCGCAGGTAATGGCGGCGAGAAAGCGCGCGCATGGCGATTCGCCGTATCCGACATATCTATGTTCATTTATGTCGGAAATCTGCTCGTATACGCCCCATCTTTTTTTTAAGTTAAAAAAAAAAATTTGAGTTGCGTTTTCCATATGCGGTCAATCCGAATGCACATCCCTATCTCATTGGCCTATGGGTGGTTTGGCGATTTCTTGGGTTCGCTAATTATTATTGGGCCTTTATTCATAATTACGCCAAACTCATAGCTCCGATATCCGCCCTGACCTGCAAGGGTGCCACGCCGAAGCAATGGCCTCTGGAGGCTATAGCCACCTTTCAATCTCTAAAATCCGCTTTTCTCCTCGAGTCTTGCCTGTAGCATCCCAATCCACTGCGCCCCTTCGTGCTTGAAGTTGATGCTTCATCCGAAGGAGTATGGGCAGTTCTAAGTCAAAATTCTTCTACTGGAATGCTCCATCCATGTTCCTTCTTTTCGAAACAGTTTTGGCCTGCGAAACGAAACTATGGACTCGGAGACAAAGAGCTGTTGGCGATCAAGCTCACCTTCGAGGAATGGCATCCCTGGTTGGAGAGGTCTCAATACCACATCATGGAATATATGGATCATAAAAACTTACAAAGCTCCAAAAAGCCCAGCGGCTGAATCCTCGCCAAGCTTGGTGGGCACTCTTATTTATCCGCTTCAATTTCATCCTGTGCTACTGTCCAGCAGCTAAGAATACCAAAGCGGACGCCCTCTCCTGCGCATTCACTCCCGAAGACGTCATTGAAACTCCTCGTCATATTATTGATAGAAATGAGCTTCCTTTTTCTGGCTCGGGTCGGGTTTCAGTTTGGGCGCTTCGTGGGAAAACTCATTTCCCCATGGATCGTTTTTCGGCAAAAACAAAGCTGGAACCCGAACCAGAAACCATAAATAAATAAATAAATAAATAAAAAATCCTAATGGGAAAAAAAACACCCCAACCCTTCATATTTACTGTATTACAACCTCCCCCCACCATCCCAATTCCTCCCCAAGACATACTAAAAGCTCTGGTGGTCCAGCGGGATCCCACAAGCGATTTCTCTCTCCCTGCGGGCAGTCGGGCTGTTGGGCCTGCTATGAATCAAAATGGTGCTGATGGCCATTGCAATTGGTCGGCCCCTGTCACATTGCAATTGGTCGGCCCCTATCACATGGTAGGAGCAATGGATGGCCGGTGCCATCTTGTGCTGCTACCATGTGACAGGGGCCAACCAATGGCACCGGTGACATAGTAAGGGCAAAGGCTATTGGTGCCATTTTGAATATGGGCAGTCGACAGCCCGCATGCAGGAGATTGCTCCAGGACCCCCGCTGGATCACCAAGGACTTTTGGCAAGCCTTGGGGGGGGGGGGACTTGTGACCTATGGCAGGAACCTTGGGGTTGTCTCCTACAGCTGCTCAGTTGACTGCCCGTGAGTTGCACTGTCTTTGGAAACAAACTTAGCTTCTCATTCAAAAGGTGGGTTAGAGATCCAAGAAAACTGTGAACACTCACCAGAGACCTGCTCCACGCTTCCAAATCGGGGAAAAGGTTTGGCTGAGCACCAAATATGTCTGCTTGAAACTCCCATCCATGTGCCTGGCACCCCACTATATCGGCCCCTTTCTGGTACTCCGTCAACTGGGGCCTGTTACCTACCAGTTACGACTACCTCCTACCCTGAGGATCCACAATTCTTTTCACGCTTCCCTTCTGAAGTCCCTGGTGTTAACCTGGCCGTCACGAACTCCCCCCATGCCTCAACCGTTAACGGCCGAAGAAGACTCTATCTACCAGTCTGCGATGTCCTGGATATTAGGAAAAGGGGCCAAAGATAGGAATATCTCCTATCCTGGGAGGGCTTTGGCCCGGAGGAAAATTCATGTGAACCGGCCACCAATATACTGATAAGAAGCTGCTTGAGCTGTTTCATCTCTCCCATCCATGAAAACCCAAGCCTTTGGGGAGGGCCCCTAGAGGAGAGGGTACTGCTATACTTACCAGATGCACTGGCCACGCCATCCCTGCTCCCCGTGGTCTCCTATCTTGTGCCGCTGGCCGGCTCACCCTCAGACTCCCCGCGCCTTCTTACGATGGTCCTGCTTCCATTCCGTTGGTGCCAGGCCTCTGTCAGGGTGCGGGACGCCGCCAATCTCCCTGCCTGCCAGGTCCTTCCTCTATGCATGTGCAACTATGGCATCCCTTAAAGGGCCAGTGGCAGGAAATCCACGTGGGCCCCCACATCATGTCGTCACCATGCTTGGCCTATTTAGGCCTGCTTCTCCTTCACCTCCCTGACTTGGCAACGAGTATCCTGCCTTGTGTGGTGGTTCGGGTGCCTTCCTTAGTCAGTTCCTGCCCTTCGCTCCTGGATCCACTTGTTCTGCCTGTCGGTTGCAGATGGCTGCGACCTCTCATGCTCACCTCTTTTTTCCCTGCACCATTAATTCTGGGATGAATGGCGGCCTCCACCAGCCAACGCCGACCTCTCCAGCGTCCCCGGGACAGCATGGGCACTGCCGATCACCATCTTGACTCTGGAATCACCTAAGGCGCGCGCGAGCTCAAGGGTCTCCTTTTTACACATCATGGCGGGAACCTCAGGGACGTCTCCTCCCAATGACATCAACTCGATGTTGTACTTAAGCTGATCAGCCCTCTGCTACTATGAGTTAGTGTCATAATGCGCTATGCTGGTGGGAGGAGCAATCAGATAGGGGTGTCAATCTGATGTATTCCGTAGGCGGACTTAGCAATCTGTTGTTATAGACTGCCGGAGATAGTAGTAAGTGGATCCTTGGGCCAGTGGCAGATGACCATGCCCCCGGGGGAAGATCCTGAGAGGGACCACTGGCTAGGCTTAGAGTATGGAGACAGACACACACTAGTTCTTTTATTAAACAGGTCTTGAAACCACCAGAGATACTAGTAGTGAGCTGAAGTGCCCGTTAGGGCTGAAATCCCTCAGATACTGTAACAGCGATCCCTGAATGGCTGAGCTGTTTGAGAAACTATAGACAGTGGGTTGGCAGGGTATGCAGAGTTCATGAACAGAACTAGATGACACTCACAAATTGGTCTCTGGGAGCTCAGGAGATGGAAAGGATAGGCCCTTGAGGAGCGAGTACCTGGTTCCAGGGAAAGCTCTGAGAGAGCGATGCTAACTCACAATGATGTAGATAATGATGACTTCCATGCAGAAGAGAATCAGCAAATAGTCAGGAATGAGGGCCCTCGAGGAGCGAGTGACGGTTCCTGTCTGTAACCTGAAAGGCAAAGAGAGAGAGTGAGGCCCCCGAGGAGTGGGTACCTCTGGTAAGTCTGAGGAGGCAGAGTAGCTTAGGCAGAGAACCCAATCTGAACCTTAGCTCTTGCTAACTCAACTAGTAGCGACATCAGAGACCTTTAAATATCAGAAGCAGATGATGTCATCTCAGGGGGATGGACGCTCCTGAGGTTCGCGCCCTTTCTGGTACTTCACTCAGAGCTTACCTGCGTGCACACTCTAGGCTTCAGGCAACATGGCGGATCTGCAGCGTCGATCCGGCCTGGGATGCCGGAGAGAGATGACAAGGAGACGCCGCGGCAGCCAGCCATCATTCAGACCTGGAAGGAGTTGCCACAGAGGTAAAGAGGGCAGAGTGAAGATGTTGGGCAGCGTCAGTCGCAACAGTACCCCCCTTCAAAGGGCGATCTCCTCTTCGGGTACCAGACTTAGGTTTTGAAGGATGCGCGAGGTGGAACTGACGAAGCATCTCTTTATCCAAGATATTGATCTGAGGCTCCCAAGAGATAATGTCGGGGTTGAAACCCTCCCATATCAGAAGTTATTCAAAAGTCTTGGCTCTTTTATGAATATCCAGAAACTCTTTGAACCAAAGCTAATGATTTCCTAATTATCCCAAACAACTGAAAAGCAGGTTGTTAAAACAAGCAGAAACCACACTTTGAAATGTCTGTATGCCAATGCCAGAAGTCTAAGAAGTAAGATGGGAGAGTTAGAGTATATAGCAGCAAATGATGAGATTGACATAATTGGCATCACAGAGACTTGGTGGAAGGAGGAAACCAATGGGACAGTGCTATATCAGGGTACAAATTATATCGCAATGATAGGGAGGATCAACTTGGTGGGGGTATGGCACTTTATGTCCAGGAGGGTATAGAGACCAACAGGATAAAGATCATTCAAGAGAGTAAATGCTCAGTAGAATCTATATGAGTAGAAATCCCATGTATGTTGGGTAAGAGTATAGTGATAGGAGTATACTACCGTCCACCTGGACAAAATGGTCAGACAGATTGTTGCAGTTGGATGCTGCTGGAGAGGATAGTGGACCCTTGGGCTGACCTACCTAGGGAGACAGGGTAGGCCGGGAGGCGGAGCCACAAGCTAGAAGGGTTTATCCAGGAACCAGGGACCCCCCGGGAGGAGCCCGTAGGATCCCGGCTCCTTGGGACTGGGAGCTGTTTGCAGAATGTCCAGAAGGCTGTGGTGGGGCATAGGCCGGGACAGGAGCAGGCAGAGTGAATAGGAAGTCCAAGGTACCCGGAAGGCTGGGGACCGGCTCCGCAGAGCCGAGGGCCGGCTGAAGGCAGGGCAGCGGGCGGCTGCAGAGTCTGTAGCAAACCGGAGTCAGAGACAGGCAGTGGGCTGAAGCGGGGTCAGAAGCAAACCGGAGTCTGAAGCAGGCTGCAGGCTGAAGCGGAGTCATAAGCAAAACCGGAGTCGGAGGCAGGTTGCAGGCTGAAGCGGAGTCAGAAGCAAACCGGAGTCAGAGGCAGGCTGCAGGCTGAAGCGGAGTCAGGAGAAAACCAGAGTCAGAGGCAGGGCTGCAGGCTGAAGCGGAGTCAGAGGCAAACCGGAGTCAGAGGCAGGCAGCAAGCTGAAGCGGAGTCAGAAGCAAACCGGAGTCAGAAGCAGGCAACGTGGAGATCAACAGGAACGCAACTGGAAGCAACTAAGAAGTTGTGAACCTCGCTGCAAGGTGTTGAGAGAGAGTCTGAACGCCGGTTATATCGGGAATCGGGCGTGACGTCAGCCGCAAGGGCGGGGCCGGGAGCTGGGCGCTCAAGACGGACGTCCTCACGGACGCGCGCGAGACCGGAGGGAAGCAGGCCCGTAATGGCGTCCGCCACGTGGAGTGAGAGAAGCCCCCGGGGTCCGGAGCGGGCGGAATGCGGCGACTACTGAAGCAGAGGTAGGCGGGCCTGAGCCCTATCAGAAGGGAAGCGGTCGGGACCGCAACACAGATGATGAAGTGCTAAGAGAAATCAGGGAAGCAAACCAATTTGGCAGTGCAATGATAATGGGGGATTTCAATGGGGGATTTCAATTACCCCAATATTGACTGGGTAAATGTAACATCAGGACTTGCTAGAGACATAAAGTTCCTGGATGTAATAAATGATTGCTTCATGGAGCAATTGGTTAAGGAACCAACAAGAGAGGGAGCTATTTTAGATTTAATTCTTAGTGGAACACAAGATTTGGTGAGAGAAGTAATGGTGGTGGGGCCACTTGGCAACAGTGATCATAACATGATCAAAATTAAACTAATAACTGGAAGGGGGACAATAAGTAAATCTGCAGCTCTAACACTAAACATTGAAAAGGGAGACTTTGATAAAATGAGGAAAATAGTTAGAAAAAAACTGAAAGGTACAGCTGCAAAGGTTAAAAGTGTTCAACAGTCTTGGACATTGTTTAAAAATACAATCCTAGAGGCGCAGTCCATATGTATTCCTCACATTAAGAAAGGTGGAAGGAAGGCAAAACGATTACCATCATGGTTAAAAGGTGAGGTAAAAGAGGCTATTTTAGCCAAAAAAAAATCTTTCAAAAATTGGAAGAAGGATCCATCTGAAGAAAATAGGATAAAACATAAGCATTATCAAGGTAAGTGTAAAACATTGATAAGACAGGCAAAGAGAGAATTTGAAATGAATTTGGCCATAGATGCAAAAACTCATAATAAAAACGTTTTAAAATATATCCAAAGCAAGAAACCTGTGAGGGAGTAGGTTGGACCATTAGATGACAGAGGGGTTAAAGGAGCTCTTAGGGAAGATAAGGCCATTGCAGAAATAATAAATGAATTCTTTGCCTCAGTGTTTACTAATGAAGATGTTGGGGAGATACCAGTTCCGGAAATGGTTTTCAGGGATGATGAGTCAGACAAACTGAATGAAATCACTGTGAACCTGGAAGATGTAGTAGGCCAGATTGACAAACTAAAGAGTAGCAAATCACCTGGACCGGATGGTATGCATCCTAGGGTTCTGAAGGAACTAAAAAATGAAATTTCTGATCTATTAGTTAAAATTTGTAACCTAGCATTAAAATCATCCATTGTACCTGAAGACTGGAGGGTGGCCAATGTAACCCCAATATTTAAAAAAAGGCTCCAGCGGCAATCTGGGTAACTATAGACCAGTGAGCCTGACTTCAGTGACGGTAAAAATAGTGGAAAATATTCTCAAGATCAAAATCGTAGAGCATATAGAAAGACATGATTTAATGGGACACAATCAACATGGATTTACCCAAGGGAAGTCTTGACTAACAAATCTGCTTCATTTTTTGAAGGGGTTAATAAACATGTGGATAAAGGTGAACCGGTAGATGTATTGTATTTGGATTTTCAGAAGGCGTTTGACAAAGTCCCTCATGAGAGGTTTTCTTTGAAAACTAAAAAGTCATGGGATAGGAGGCAATGTCCTTTCATGGATTACAAACTGGCTAAAAGACAGGAAACAGAGAGTAGGATTAAATGGTCAATTTTCTCAGTGGAAAAGGGTAAGCAGTGGAGTGCCTCAGGGATCTATACTTGGACCGGTGCTTTTCAATATATATATATATATATATATATAAATGATCTGGAATGGAATACGATGAGTGAGATTATTAAATTTGTGGATGATACAAAATTATTCAGAGTAGTTAAATCACAAGCAGACTGTGATATATTACAGAAGGACCTTGCAAAACTGGAAGATTGGGCATCCAGATGGCAGATGAAATTTAAAGTGGACAAGTGCAAGGTGTTGCATATAGGGAAAAATAACCCTTGCTGTAATAACATGGCATGCTGCAGCTATAAGTGACAGAGAAGAGGCTGGAAACTACAGGCCGGTTAGCCTCACCTTGGAAGTGGGAAAAGTAATGGAAGTCACTGTTGAAAAGAAAGAATATTGAACTATCTACAGTCTGAAGAATTGCTGGACCAGAGGCAGCATGGATTCATCAGGGGAAGTTCCTGTCAGACAAATCTGATTGACTTTTTTGATTGGGTAACTAGGGAATTGGATCGAGGAAGAGCGCTCAATGTCATCTACTTGGATTTCAGCAAAGCTTTTGATACGGTCCCACACAGGAGGCTTGTGAGTAAAACGAGAAGCATAGGAGTGAGTGCCAAGGTGGTGGCCTGGATTGCAAACTGGTTGATGGACAGAAGACAACGTGTGATGGTAAATGGAACTTACTCTGAAGAGAAAGCGGTGATAAGCGGAGTGCCGCAAGGATCAGAGTTGGGACCGGTCCTGTTTAATATCTTTGTGAGTGACATTGCGGATTGGATAGAAGGTAAGGTTTGTCTTTTTGCGGATGATACTAAGATCTGAAACAGAGTGGACACGCCGGAAAGAGTGGAGAGAATGAGACGGGATTTAAGGAAGCTGGAAGAGTGGTTGAAGATATGGCAGCTGAGATTCAATGCCAAGAAGTGCAGAGTCATGAGTATGGGGTGTGGAAATCCGAAAGAACTGTATTTGATAAGGGGTGAAGGGCTGATGTGCACAGAGCAGGAGAGAGACCTTGGGGTGATAGTGTCTAATGGCAGATGAAATTTAATGTGGACAAGTGCAAGGTGATGCATATAGGGAAAAATAACCCATGCTATAGTTACACAATGTTAGGTTCCATATTAGGTGCTACAACCCAAGAAAGAGATCTAGGCGTCATAGTGTAAAACACATTGAAATCATCAGTTTCGTGTGCTGCGGCAGTCAAAAAAGCAATCAGAATGTTGGGAATTATTAGAAAGGGAATGGTGAATAAAATGGAAAATGTCATAATGCCTCTGTATCACTCCATGGTGGGACTGCACCTTGAATACTGTATACAATTCTGGTCATCGCATCTCAAAAAAGATATAATTGCGATGGAGAAGGTACAGAGAAGGGCGACCAAAATGATAAAGGGAATGGAACAGCTCCCCTATCAGGAAAGACCATAGAGGTTAGGACTTTTCAGCTTAGATAAGAGACGGCTGTGGGGGGATATGATAGAGGTGTTTAAAATCATGAGAGGTCTAGAACGGGTAGATGTGAATCCGTTTTTTACTCTTTCGGATAATAGAAAGACTAGGGGGCACTGCATGAAGTTAGCATGTGGCACATTTAAAACTAATCGGAGAAAGTTCTTTTTCACTCAACGCACAATTAAACTCTGGAATTTGTTGCCAGAAGATGTGGTTAGTGCAGTTAGTATAGCCGAGTTTAAAAAAGGATTGGATAAGTTATTGGAGGAGAAGTCCATTACCTGCTATTAATTAAGTTGAATTAGATAATAAGCACTGCTATTACTAGCAACGGTAACATGGAATAGACTTAGTTTTAGGGTACTTGCCAGGTTCTTATGGCCTGGATTGGTCACTTTTGAAACAGGATGCTGGGCTTGATGGACCCTTGGTCTGACCCAGTATGGTATGTTCTATGTTCTTATGAAGTCAGCGAAACAATGTGACAAGGCGATAGCTAAAGCCAGAAGAATGCTGGGCTGCATAGATAGAGGAATATCAAGTAAGAAAAGGGAAGTGATTATCCCCTTGTACAGGTCTTTCGTGAGGCCTCACCTGGAGTACTGTGTTCAGTTCTAGAGACCGTATCTCCAAAGGGGCAGAGACAGGATGGAGGCGGTCCAGAGAAGGGAGACCAAAAAGGTGGATGGCCTTCAAAAAATGACTTATGAGGAGAGATTGAAGAACCTAAATATGTATACCCTGGAGGAGAGGAGGAGCAGGGGTGATATGAATCAGACCTTTAGATACTTAAAAGGTTTTTAATGATCCATGGTCAACAACAGACCTTTTCTGTTGGAAAAAATTAGTAGAACTAGGGGTCCACGATTTGAAACTCCAGGGAGGAAGACTCAGAACCAATGTCAGGAAGTATTTATTCACAGAGAGGGTGGTGGATGCCTGGAATGCCCTTCCGGAGGAAGTGGTGAAGACTAAAACTGTGAAGGATTTCAAAGGGGCATGGGATAAACACTGTGGATCCTTAAAGGCTAGAAGATGGTAATGAAGGGAAGAGCCATGGGGGTGGCTTGCTGGAATGGAGGCTACTACCTGGTGATTACTACCCTTGCTCAATAAGCCTTCACACGGCTTCAATGGCAAGGGGAAATGTGGAAAAGAGGATTTGTGTTCAGACAACAACCAACAAGGTCTGAACTACACAGTCTGGGTAAACAAATAAATGTGGGGGTAGCTTGCTTATTGCGGCGGTTACTACCGTAAACCAATTAAGCCTGATATTTCACTTTGAATGCATATACAGCATTGCTCTCTGCTTCAACAGCAGGGAGAAATGTAGAAAAGAGGATTTACATTCAGAAAACATCCAAAAAGGCATGGATCTGTGCAGTCTGGGGTAAACAAGCATCGGGGGTAACTTGCTTGATGCAATGGATATTACCGTAACCATTAAACCTTATGCTCACCTTTGACGCAACTCCAACATTACTCTCTGCATCAATGGCAGTGGGTGGCAGTACATTTGAATCAAAAGTTACCAACAAGGGCCTTGAACTTGGAGGTCCGTGAAACAGTTAAGTATAGGAAAATAAGCGTCGGAGCCTGCTGGGCAGACTGGATGGGCCGATTGGTCTTTTTCTGCCAAAATGTCTATGATTCTATGTTTCTATATTTGTTATGGTTTGAGCATGGCTCACCATATCAATAAGTGGTAGGCCTCATTGTTAAATACTGGAACATGGCATGCCATTGCTGTAAATGACAGGCCTCATTGGTAAATTTCGGGACATGGCATGCCATAATTTTAAGTGACAGGCCTAATTGGTAATGGTTGGGACATGACATGACATAGCTGTAAGAGACAGGCCTCAATCATAATGTTTGTAATATGGCATGCTGTAGCTATAAGTGACAGGCCTCATTGCTAATTGTTGGAACATTGCATGCCATATCTGGAAATGACAGGCCTCACCTTCCTTGACTCTAGGAAAATGGCATCTGACCACTCCCTATCTATGAGAACCTTGTAATGTTGGAACCAGGCTGGCCCTTGTGTTAGTGATGCCCTTTAGGGGCCATCTCATTATATATGGGACGAAGTGTTGTGGCCCTGGCTAAAGCTGCAATAGCAGGAATGTTACTTTGAGAGTGGAATCAGATAACTAAGAAAAGAGTTCTGCGGTCAAACCAAAATAATGCAGAACAGAAAATAAAATAGATTATCATAATGCATCTGTATCACTCCATGGTGCAACCTCATCTGAGTATTTGTGTGCAGTTCTTGTCACCACATCTCAAATAAAATATAGAAAAATTAGAAAAGATATAGAGAAGAGTGATCAAAATGATAAAGGGGATGGAATGATTCCCCAATGAGGAAAGGCTAAAGAGGTTAGGACTTTTCAGCTTGGAGGAGAGAGACAGCTAATGGGAGATATGATAGAGGTTTATAAAATAATGAGTAGAATGGAACAAGTAAATGTTAATCAGTCGTTTACTTTTCAAAAAGTACAAGACTAGGGGACACACAATGAAATTACTAGGTAATATATTTAAAATTAATAAAATATTTTTTACTCAACACATAATTAAACTCTGGAAATTGTTGCCAGAGGATGTAGTGAAAGCTGTTAGTGTGGTTGGGTGTAAAAAAGAAGGAAAAGTCCATAAACCATTATTAAGGTGGAGTTGCAGAAATCCACTGCTTATCCTGGGATGGATAAGCATTGGATCTATCTATCCCTTGGGATCCTGCCAGGTACGTGTGACCTGGATTGGCCAGCGGCCACTGTTAGAAACAGGATACTGGACTTTTGGTGTGACCCAGTATGGCAAATCTTATGTTCTTAATTGTTGACCTCAAAGAAGCTCACATTGTCCAGATCACAACAGTGTCTCAAGACTCACAACATCTACAATAGTCTTTGGATGTACCAACTTTAGCAAGGACAGTATTGACCATCATAATTATGCCAATTGACAAGAACTTGTAAAATGACCTTCATCAGAAACAATAATACCATTTTACCTTGTTCATCATGAAGTGTAGAACAATTTTTATAAGCCAGTTTTCATATGTGAACATTCTGGTTTGAAATTACATTTTCATTATCACAAATAATGTGGATTTGTGTAGGAGGCCTTAATTGTGTGTTGCTGTCTTTTTTTTCTTTTTGCAAACAGAAATTCAGGATGATAACTAATAGCTTAAGATTGTGGCTAAATGGGTTTTACATGTGTGAATGCACTTGAGCCGTGTAAGTAGGCTTTTGAAAATTGCTAACAACATATGTCATTAAATTGTCCATAGGTTATTCACGTGTAAGTGCACTTTACACAGGTAAATGGCTTTTGAAAATTGCAAGCAATACAGGTGAATTTTCAAAGGAGTTACAGATGTAAATGTAAGAAACTATCACAGCAATTTTCAATAACATTACACATGTAAAATGTGCTTACACATGAATAACCTATAGACAATTCAATGGCATATATTGTAACACTTTTCAAAAACCCAGTTTTACTCAAGTAAATCCTTTTAAAATCAGGCCCATAGTAGTTTATTTATTTATTTATTTATTTATTTATTTATTTAGAGTTTTTGTATACCGGCATTCGTGATTAGAAACCACATCATGCCGGTTTACATACAACAAGGGATGAGAACAAAAAACGGAACATAAACAAGTGCAAAGAGATCAAAAGTTACATTACAACAAGGGTCTTAAAACTGGGAAGAGAGTTAGAATAAGAAAGCCGAGCAGTTAGGATTAAATTATTTACATTATATTGTGAAGTCTCTTTTACAAGTTGCTATCTCTTATAAAATTGCTATCAATTATAGAATTGCTATCATTTAATTCGGATCTGGGAAGGCTGTTTAAATAGCCAAGTCTTAAGCCTTTTTCTAAAAGTAGGTAGGCATGGTTCTTGTCTTTACATGTGTAACCCCTTTTGAAAATTACCCCTTTACGGTGTCATCTATTGTACATGACCTTCATCTTTCAACCATATTGCCTGTTGGTGGATAAGCACTTGAAATAGTGTGCATGCAAAAATATAACAATTGATCCGAGGCCAGTGTTAAATTTAAAGTCTTGCAAGCACACACTTAATAGTGGATGGAGAAAAGCATGTGATACTATTTCCATTCACTTGTAGGGACCTATTGCATACTGTGTGTACTGATAGCTTAGGACAGGTTGAGTCTTTAGAACTCTGATGTCTCGGAAGATAACAAAACCATCTCAGGTGAGGACAAGCACCTCCTCTTGCCTACCCACAATTATCCACTCACCCCCCATTCCCACCTCCCACATCCCCAACTCTTCCTATTATGTTTGTAAGAGACAACTCTGTCATACCTACATTTGCAAAGAAGGTCTATATTGGATCGATATGGCAGCAGCATAGGACAAAGCATACAACTCAATTGCAATCAACAATTGAATTACTAAACATCAATTACTCATTACTAACATATTCTCAATCCCCAGGGTGACCATTCCCTCACCTACTAAATTTCACTTTGGCAAATGCTCCTTAGGTTCATGCCACAGCAATGTACCACCACTGGGAGCGCAAGGCCATTAAAGCCGTGCCCCTCAAGTTATACAAATGCTCCATAGCATCATGCCACAGAAATGCAGCATCATTGAGGGATGCAGGTCCATCAAAGTAGTACCCCTCAGGATATCCTAGAATTTGATGCTTGATCACCAATAAATTTATCAGCGGTGCAACAAGGCCCTGGTCTGTAAAAGAACAGGGGTCATTCATTAAGCATGCCAACACAATTTAAGGTGGTGCACAGGCCAATCCTGGCTGTCAAAGGTGGAGACTTGACAGGAAATTCCTCTTGCTCCCACCCACCAATGCAATGCAGAAGCAGAATACCACATTACTTGGTCTTCTCTGCTTGGCCAGCTGTCAACCATTGCACATCCTGGGCACCCCAGGACATGGGCAACCCCGCCCTATATGCCACAACTGTTCAACAAGCCTCTACACCTGCTGCGCCACATCAAAACTTCATAAACTGTCCCCAAATTGGTGGGCTGGATGGGAAAACTACTGGAACAAGAGACTGGTGAGAAGGCCGGCCCATTTTTAATTGTCCTCAACAGACCGCCCCCCCCCCCCCCCCCCAGCCTCTATCCCCCTCCCTCCCTTGCTCCGGAGGCAGATCACCTTACCAGTTATGGGCCTCTCTCCCCCCCTCCCCCCCTCCGCTTAGCCAAGGTGGGTCGGCTTCTTTCTAGCAATATTGGTATGTGCAAAAAGAAATAGTAGGCCTTGAGATTATTTTGATCCCATTATTTTATATGATATTTTGCTGACTTTTTACCATCCTTTGAAAAGAAATATTTAAAATCTGGGGATCATTCTTCAACATGCCAAAATTCAGTGCATGGGGACATAGTATTTTATTAAATAGTTCTGTTTATATCTTTAATGACATTTCACATTTTATAACATGGACCATTTTTAGCACAGCATGGGATTTCAAATTTAAAATATCACACATCATCTTTGGCGAGAGCTGAAAAAGAATAAACACTGGTTTTCTTTTCTGTTTGGTCTCAAATTTTTTTTTTTTTTTTTAGAAAAGCTACATTTTCAAGACAATGATAATGTTTCAGTAATCCTTCAAAGGATAAACAATTTTTATTGTCATACATATGCTTATTTCATAGGATTTCCATGTGGTATTTAACACATTGACCAGTCTGAACTCCCTAATTGTTGTTTATTCACCACAGAGGATATATTTTCAGCAAAGTAATTAATATATTCAGAGTCAATCTACTGCTGCGTTTTGTTTCCCCCACCTCTTCTGAGAGGTTGTTCTTTGCATCTGCCACCCTGGTGTAATCTGCCTTGCTTGCTTTTGCCAGTTTTCGTGGCAGGCTGATTAACTACTGCGACATGGAGAGAAGAGAAAATGCTTTGCCATCTGCTATAACACGTCCTGTTTAAAGGTTCCAATAATATGTTGTCATCTGCAGTTGTTAAGGCATTGCTCTTAATTCATTGTTCTCTTGCAAGAATGGCAACATGTGAACATTGTTAAAAGAAATGTAGTAGAAAGAATAGACATGCCTTAATGGAAGGCTTTGACGCAAATAAGCTGTTTAGAGACACAAAGCAGGGCTATTAATCATTATTTTGAATTGAACTATCTTATGTGGTGTATACTAGGATGAATGTACATGAGGAGAGCTATTCCAAGATATTATGAAGATTCTTATGAGTGCACCTTTGTGTGTACCAGTATGCCAGAGCTGTACTGAAATAGCAAGTTCAGATGAATTGCTGTGGTGGCACAGGTGTTTGACTCCAGAGGAACTTTTAATTGTACTAATGTTTTTAATGCTGCAAGAGCTAACAAGACATGCTTTTTTGATGTTGTTCAGGGGTATTCAGGCAACAAAACCTTTTGTGGCATTATTTTTTTTTGGGGGGGGGCAGAGAGGGGAAGGACGGTTGTTTTTGTTTAATTATTTTATTCCATTGAGATTTTTGTTTTGATGTTCTTTTGTCATAAAAAAAATATCTTTCTTTCTGTCATCCCATTTTGAAAGCACAAAATGATACAAGAAACATTGCTTATGTTTTCATGTTATTCCAAAAGAAAAGCTCAAACCCAGTGTTTTAATTTGAGGAATTTGGGTATGATATGAGTGCAACTCCTTTTTTCCACATTTCCACTTGCCGTTGAAGCATAGAGTTACTGCAGAATTCTTGCCCATCTCTGGTTCTGGCCCGGTAAGATGCCAGTGTGTGGTTGTATCAAATATTTGGATTAGCCTACCTCTGTTGGTGAATTAACTGTGCTGGGTAACAACAATGTTATTTTATAGTAGCTTATTTGCTAAAATAAAGTTTGAGGAACAGATAACAACATAAAAAACATCCTAGAGATGCAGTGATGAAAGATTCTGTATATGACAGCAAAACAAGTCTCACAGCATAACCAGAAGTCATCTGTCTGGCTCTTTCATTTCAAAAGCACAGTTAGTGTTGTGTTTCTTTTCATTTATGTAACATGCCTTGAATCATAAGGGAACAATAAGTAGCCTATGAAAAGTTGAAGGATCACATGCTGTTGACCTCAGAGGTTACATCTCTCTTATTTTACTCACAAGAATACAAAGCATCGTTTTTTTTTGTCTTTTTTCTCC
The DNA here is from genome assembly GCF_901001135.1 of Rhinatrema bivittatum. Classification (NCBI taxonomy): domain Eukaryota; kingdom Metazoa; phylum Chordata; class Amphibia; order Gymnophiona; family Rhinatrematidae; genus Rhinatrema; species Rhinatrema bivittatum. The sequence continues at coordinate 17,466 of NW_021821318.1, forward strand.
AACAATGCACAGCTTCCTAAGTGGTTTCTTCTTTACAAATCTTTATATGAAAATAGTGAGGTGCTCAGTGACAATAGTGTGCACATAAGGCCAGATGTACTATTGCTTTCCCATTTTTTTCTTTTACAGAAAAAAAGGTACTTTGTGCCCTGTTGAACTCAAAGCCAATTACCATTTTGGAGCATAGAACAGCTGGTTTCCACTGAAGGCATTCTTTGATTATTTGTGTTGCTTTTTAATTTTAATCTTGGGCTATAAAAGACAAATTCAATAGGTTAGCTTTTGACATTCTCTCAGAAGTCATAAAAATGATGTTTTAAAACTATATACAAAAATAGTTGTTTCAAAAAATGAAATTTTAAGTGATCCAAATAATCTTATTCTGATTAGGCATTGATCTCCTGTTCTGGAAATTTTTCCCTAATATCTAGAAATATAACAGAGATTTGAAGTTAATGACATAACTTTTTGATTTTGCCAAATGTTTGTTCCCTTCCAGTAGTGTGTTTTAGGGTCATATATTCTAAACACTGCATCCTGTAGACACAAAACTGACACATTTCAAAGAGCTCATGTACTCGTGAAGAACTTGTGTGCATTTAGTGCAAGTATTTCATATTAATTTTCAAAAAGGAACTATCCACGTAGCTTATCTTTAAAAAGTATAGAATAGGTGTATAAAAAGTGCCTGCATACTCTGTACCTGCTACTTTCTGCAGGAGGCTGAGAGGGGAAAAATAGAACACATATTTTTAAAAATGTACTGTAGGCATGTTTTTCTCCTCTCCTGGTCTAAGCATGCCCTTCAAAACTCCACTCTCACTAGTGGTTTTTAAAAGCCCTACATGCTCCAAAGCCGGGAGATACGTGCGTGACTCAGACTGGTGCATGTATCTCCTGGTACGCACACAAATTAAAAAGTTCAAAAAAGAAGAAGGGCACGGGTCAAGAATGGACAGGTCTAGTCTGTTCCATGCAGTGTGCACGTAAGATTTACACGCACAAGCGCATGCCGAAGTCCCTATTACGTAACTTTACTTCTGCTATGGATGGCATGTAAGTAATAAAATAAAAACTAGGCTAGTCAGCGGGGTTGTAATGGTTGGGGATACTAGGGTAAAAGGGAGGCAAGTTAGCTGGGGGTTTAGGAAGTCTTCTTTACTGGAGAGAACTGGGAACGAATTGGGAAAACATGTAATTGCGTCAGCACGCGTATCTACTAAAATCCCCGCCCACTTATGCGAGTGAAGCGGCATTTGCATGCACATGTGCATGTCAAAATACAGTTGAGCGCACATGTACGCGTATATAGTCAATTTTATAACAGGTGCAAGTATACACGCATACACGTGCGTATGCTATAAAATTGCTGTGTCCATGCGCAGGAGCCAGCAAAAATGTGCACAAGTGAGCGTGCATGCAGGTCTTACAATTCACCTCTATGTGTACTTTTAGCCAACCAGAGAAGGGTAATTTTCAGACAGAGAGAAAAAAATCTATACAGTTGTATAGTCAGCATAGTCAATGAAGAGAAATACCCATTGATCACATAAAACTCAAATCAATAATCTTATGTGAGTAATCAAAACTAAGCAATATGTTGTAGAAATAAAAAATTATATGCCTCTTCCTCTGTCTTCCTTTCTCATAAAATAGCCAGCCTTGACTCCTGTACTTCTCATTACCTTCACCTGGACTCAAAGAACCAATCAGATTCACGAAGTAAAAGATTGCAGTTTTTATCTCCAATAAACATTTACTCCTTGGAAACCTGAATCATATACCTGTTTCTGAATGCCAAACTGCCCACCATGACAGCTGAGTATTCTAGGTTTTATACCCCCCACACCACACCTTTTCTTTTGGTAGCTAAATTTGCTCCTGTATCTAAGAAGCTCCTTCCAAGCAATGGTATGTAATGACATTTATAGTAAGGGATTCAGTCTTGCTCCCTCGTCCCCTTCTCCACTACCACCCCGAGTCATCAGCAGTCTCGGTCCCTCAACCTAAGACACAAAAGACATGTGGAACCCATATGGCATCATTTATTTATTTGAATGTTTTAGATACCATCATTCCATGTAAGAATCACTAGTTCATATCAGTTTACAGATAAAACAGAATATAAAGAGTGTTATAAAGATGGAAAACATTCATAGAGACAGAGGTAATACAATGGTAGATATCAAACAAGAAGACACAGCTGATGTATAGGGAATTGCAAGGGGGAGGGTTGTTTTACAAGAAATATAATTATATAGGTTATCTGAGTCACAGGGAATTGGGAGTTTCAGTCAAGTAGAAGCATTTTTGAATAGCCAAGTTTTTAAGTCACTTTTGAATTTCTTTTTATCTGTTAGTGTTCAAAGATCTTCTGGCATGGAATTCCAAAGTTTTTGGCCAGCAATTGAAATCACTCAATCTCTAGTTAGCTTTAGGTGAGAGTCTCTTAAGTTAGGGATTTCAAAGAGGCCTTTATTCTTTGATCTGGGGGTTGTGGGGTTTAAACGTTATTCCAAGTAGATCATTGTTATTCGTTATTGAATATTATTGTTAGAACTTTATAATGAATTTTTAACTGTATAGGAAGCCAATGCATAGCCATCAGTATTGCGGTGACACGGTCAAATTTTCTTACACCAGACAATAATCTAGCTGCAATATTTTGCAGAGGTTGCAGGGGTTTTAGGTGACTAGTTGGAAGACCCAGAAGTAATTAATTACAGTAATCAAGGTTAGAGAAAATGAGGGATTGTAAAACTGTTCTGAAATCTGTAGTGCTTAATAGAGGTTTTAATTGGCTCAAAATCCGAAGCTTGTGGAACCAGATCTAATTAGTTTGCTTCTGTGGATTTTCATTTTTACATTTTCATCAGTTTGGACATGAGATGCAGGTGACATGCAGGTGAAACTTTGCAGCTTCTGAGATCTTTCTCTGGGGGTATAGTTTTTTTGTGGGTTGGAGCTCTACCAAGCAATTTCAGTTTTTTGGGGGGGTCATCAAGAGCTTCCATTTAGCTAATTTTTCAGGGATTATCAATGCTGTATATTCTAAATATTTTGTTAGGGGGGATATAGAATTGTAGATCATCTTCATAGGGGAAAAATTTTAAACCCAGGTCTGTCAGTAATTTGCATATGGGCAGCATGTAGATATTAAATAGTGTTGTTGATAGGGTGGATCCTTGTGGTACAAAAGTTGTAATTTGGAAGGTGTCAGACAAGTGAGGATAGAGGTGAACCATTTTAGTACAATTCCATCAATCCCAATGTTTTTCAATTGTTGACAAAGCAGGTTATGGTCCACACTGTCAAAGGTAGCTATTAGATCAATCAGGACTAGGTAGTATGATTCATTTTAGTCAAAACCTCATAAAATAGGATCAGTTAAGGATTGAAGAAGAGTTTCAGTTGAGTGATTTTTCCAGAATCCAAATTGGTTAGGCTAAAGTGTCTTATTGTATTCAAGATGATTTTCAAGTTGGGTAAGGACTGCTTTTTCAAGTATTTTCTCAATGAAAGCTAAGTTGGAGATTGGGCAATAGTCATTCCAATCATCAGGACTTTCAGATTTGTTTTTTTAAATAGGTTTTATAATTGCTTGTTTTAAAGCTTCTGCAAGGGCAAGGTTGACTAGTGTTGTGAAAGTGGGAGCTATTTTCTGGTTTACTTGTTTTAGTAAGGTTGCTGGTATCAGATCAAGGGGATGTGTAGCAGGTTTTAGTTTGGCAATAATGTTGCTTATGTCAAGCTTCTACTCTTCGTCAAATGATGATCATTTATCTTGTGCCGATACAACTTCAATTGCTAACAGAGGGAAGGAAAAGATGATTTGTTAATTCAGTATTTTGATTTTTTCAGTTAGTGCTGTTGCATAATCATTACATGAAGTTTTTGTAAAATTAGTGTTCGTAGAATGATGTGAAGCAGGTGTATAAACATTAGGCCTATTGTAACATGTATTGGCTGTAGACTTGGTCCTCTGAAAGCCATTAATAAATAATTACAATATAATAAACCTCCCATATCTAAATTACATCTAACTGTCAGCACTCAAACTGTAACAACCCTACCTATGAAAAGGCAACATTGCAAATATTACATCAGTATCTAACACACCAATGCACCTCCTATTAGGAAAATAGAACAAGTCAGACTGCCTAAAAATGCCTGTAAAATAAAAAATACAGGTACCTAAAAATATTGTATAGAAGATTTAAAAAGATACATTGGTTCCTTCTTCACACATAGGCTGTCTCACACACATCTTCTCTCATTCACACATATAGGTTCTCTTACCTCACATACACAAATACTTTACACAGACTCACTCTCCCCCTCTCACACACACCCATATGCTTTCACACATACACAAATCCGGTCTCTCTCTTATACACATACAGACTCACATACACACCTTCTCTCTCTCACACACTCATAGGCTATTTATCTCTTTCACACACAACCTCATACATACACTCACACTCTCAGGGCCTCCACCTTTTTTCTAGGCTTATCTTAAACCACCATGGGATCTGATCCAAAGCAGCCTGCTGGGCTTATCTCTCTCTCTCTCTTTGTCTGCCACAGGATGGGGTCTGCAGCTACCTGCCATACTTCTGATTATCTTTAGCCAAATGAAAAGGGATCCATTCAGGCCTCTATCTCTCTGCTTTCGTTTGGAGGAGGCAATGCCCCCCATACTCTGCCCATGGAAGCCACTGCAGCTGAAAAATAAAACACACACACACACACACACACACAAAGAAGTCAATTAAGGCTGGGGATTCACGGAATCCCTTGAAGGCCTTGATTGAATGCCTCTTTTTCCAAAATAAAATTCACTCTGCCAGTTCATCTGTATCCAGTGCATGTCTCTCGGATTATCACTAAGTTTACAAGCTGGAGTGTCCTTTACCAGTTGTGACTGTTCCCAGCACTTGTTCATCAGTCATGGCTGCAACCAGTACATGACTTTGGTCTCCATTGCCAACATATCACCAAGCTGGGATGCTCTCTGCCAAGATGGCTGCACCCAGCTATGGACCTGTATACCTGGTGATTGCCACCAGGGTGCCACCTCTGACACATCACAATGCCTTCCAAGATACTACTTAATGAAACAGAGAGAATTCCCTCAGTGATAAAGCAATGTGACTCACTATTCTTACCTTACATTTTGATTCAGTTACCCAAGAATAGGCCTAGGGTAGATGCAAACGTACCCAGAATCTTACAAGAAAATATAATATGGCATTTACCAAGAATGGTTTTGAATGCTTGTAAATCCTTGTTAACAGGTACTGACTAATGTCCTTTAGATGTCCCTAGTCCTCAGGATACAGTTCGTAGTCAAAGGCCAGTGATGACATAATACCGGTCTTCTTTGTGTTGAAATGTTCATTCTCAATTCTTGGATTTCTGAGCCACTGATTATCAGCATAGATGGACCAAGCTGTGGTCAACTATAAGGTCAGGCATCATGAGAGCATGTATTTTTATTTATTTGCATTCTGCCTTTCCATGCAAATGCATAATTAACCCATACTGAGGCACAGAGGTGCTGGCAAAGAACTTCCCCCAGCGGCTTCCATACTTACCCAGCTAGTGTTCTTGTCTCTTTTCATGACAGTTTTGAGGTGGTCTCCATATGGCCATGAACTTGCCTTCTTGAGTGCCCAAAATACAGGACAGGCATTTGTCTGCTATTAGCTCCCTTGCTTGTCTGCTCGAGGTGCCAGCTCCCTGCAAAGACACCTCTTAGAAAAGAAAGAGTCACAATGTAGCTATGTATACATATTATTTACTTTATCCATGCTGTTCTGTTTAGCTGTAGGCAGTGTAAAACAAATTGTCTAAGTCATTCTTCTACCCTGCTGAGCTTTGCCAAGAGTAGTGTGCCAGAAAATTGCCTTCTTATCTAATCTCTTACTTGTAAAGGCCATGATGATTGAGCAAAGCATACAGGGAGAGATGTTTCAAGGAAAGCTTCCTGTGTCTTGGTTCTCGCTGAAGATAAGGAGATGCCTCTTTATAGATCAATGATACAAGCTCATCCTGGGTATTGTTTGCAGTTCTAGTCACCATATGACAAAAGATATAGCAGAGCTACAAAAGGTACAGTGAAGGGCAATAAGATGGTAAAGGGGCATGGAATGGCCCTCCAAAGGTGAAAAGCCCAGGCAATTCGGGGCTCTCATTCCTTTGATGAGACAGCCAAGATGGGACATTAGAGGGCCACACTTGCTCATGAGTGATATAAAAACAAGTAAAACAAGGAACAGTTTTCTCCCTTTCACCCCAGTTTTTTTTTACTTCAGCTGCAGAACTGGAGGGCAATCCATGAAAATCACAAGTAGTAGATCCAAAATAAACTTAAAAAATTATATTCTAGTGTGTGCCCAATCAAACTGTGGAATCTGTCAGAGGGGCGCGTGAACAAATCCTGCAGTAAAACCATGCCTGTGAAAGGCTTGAAGAATTCTCTGGAGAACAGACAGGTAGGCCTAGAAAGCATCAAGTCCCCCACGGTTTTTTTTTGCGTTATGTATCCTAGTGCCTGTTAATGACCATGGACCTACTACTGCAATCTGCATCAGAGATAACCCCCTTCCTCAAAAATACATATTGTAACAAACTTAACATGCATAGGAGAAATACTTAAGATTAAAGGAAAATAATGCATGTATTTATTTATTTATTTATTTATTTATTTATTTAGTGCTTTTTAATACCGACATTCATGATACAGATCATATCATATCAGTTTACAAGGAACAAGGGGTTATAACGTTAATATAAAAAATAGAGCAAGGCAAAAGTTACAATAAAACAGGGGTACTAGAACTGGGGAGAAGAGGAGCCAGTAGCAGAAGGTAACTTGGAACTATAGCAATAACAAATCATTTACATGCGCAGAAATGGGGCCCCATAATAATGTTTCACCCTTGTGGATCCCTCACAAAGGGAGTGAGTTTCATAATGAGAAATAGCATTTTTTAATTATTCTTGATTCTTGCCGTGGGCAGTGAGCATAACAACGACTGTTTGCTATTTCACAGTTTTATTTATTTATTTGCAAAATTTATATGTGAAGCCCTGTTGGCCAGTTTGTTGTTCTATGGAAACCGATGTGATGTTTTCTAAACGAATGTTGGTATATAAAAAAAACTTTAATTAAATAAATAAATAAATAAATAAATAAATAAATATGCCATGCTATATAGAAATCTAAGCAGTTTACAGATAAACATTCATAAAATCAAAGTATTAAAACAATAGAAATGCATAAAAATATAAAAACATACATGCTGTTTAAACAGTCATAATAAAATAAAAAAACATTAAAACACAGCTGAGCTTTTACCATGTTTCCAGTTCTGTGATAACCCTTGCTATGCATGTGGTTTTGTAAAATGCAAATTGAAATAAATATGTATTTAAATGCTTTTTAAAAGTTTTATTAGATTGCTCTTTACGTAGGTCAACAGGAAGGCTGGTCCAAAGTATGGGACCTGCTACAGATAGTAATCTCTCCCTCGAATAACTAAATGAATGGATTAAAATTAGCAACATCAGTTAAACATCTATCCTACAATTTGAGATCTCTGGTTGGATGATAATTTTTAAATAAAGAATTGATACAATGTGGAGATTCATGAGTCAAGGCTCTATGAATCATGAACACCTTATACTATATACTTTGCTCAATGGGTAATCAATGAAGAACATTCAAAATAGGAATAATATGTTCAAATTGTGAGGTCCCTGTGAGAATTTGGGATACTGAATTCTGGACTGATTGCATTGCCTTCATTGTGTGGGCAAGCAAGCCTAAAAACAAGGAATTAAAATAGTTAAGAGAGGGGATGATTAATGCTTGTAAAACTGTTCTAAAATCCAAGAAGAAAGATAGTACTGACATTTAAAGTTACTGGATTTCTTTAATCTTTGCTGCTCATAGTTTTAATTGCCCAGTGGCATTGCCCAAAAATATATATACTCCTTAGTACAAGTAGCTGAGGGCTTTATGCAATCAAAATTGGGACTTAGAAAATTTGATGGCACAAATGATCTACAGCAAAGGTAAAGCAAGACAGACCTGTTGCCTTAAGTAGGCATTATTTATTTACACTGTTATCTTGATAAGACAGCCCTTAAAACTAAGGATGTCCTTCCATGGAGAGAAGGACATGATCCGAAGATGGGAAGGTCCCACAAAACAAACCGGAAGGTGGTCTGTCAAAGCCAGAAGGCAAATATAAAGCAAGACATACCAGTTGCCTTAGGTAGGGATTATTTATTCACATAATTATCTTGATATGAGAGCTCTTAAAACTGGCCTGTCTTGCTTTATCTTTGCCTTCTGGCTTTGACAGACCACCTTCCGGTTTGTTTTGTGGGACCTTCCCATCTTCGGATCATGTCCTTCTCTCCATGGAAGGACATCCTTAGTTTCAAGGGCTGTCTTATCAAGATAATTGTGTGAATAAATAATGCCTACCTAAGGCAACTGGTCTCTCTTGCTTTATCTTTGCCTTCAGGCTTTGACAGACCACATTTCTGTTTGTTTTGTGGGACCTTCCCTTCTTAAGTTCATGTCCTTCTCTCTGGCCTGTCTTGCTTTATCTTTGCCTTCTGGCTTTGACAGCCCACAAAAGATCTATGGACATTTTTGTGCATAAAAATAATTGTATCCTATGGGTGCAATCTTCAAAACGTTTTACACTTGAAAATGGACTTTTGAAAATTCCTACAATATGAACTGCTTTTATATGCATATGTTCTTTGAAAATTATCTCCTTTTGTTTAAAAAGTGCAGCTCTGAGGCCCTACATATCTTAGGAATTATATGTGTTGTAATGTAGGCCCCTATACTAAATCAAGCCTCACTTGAATATGCATAATTCTTAGTATTCCCTTTCTGATATGTGCAGTCACTCCACTGATACCATCAATATCTGAAATTAGGCAGAGGAGATACAGAAAGCATGCTCCTGCCATGGTGTTGCAAAAAGGAAAGGCAAGAAGTCAAAGATACTTGCCCACACTTCAGTTGCTTCTGTGCCTAGTTTTAATACTCTCTAAAACAGCTGGATGCTGCAATTACATATAAAAAAAATGGGAAAAGAAAAAATAATTCTAAAAACAAAGCCCCCAAAAATACTTTTTTTTTGTTTCAGAATTGATATTTAAAATGAACTTTATGCCAGTGCTGTGCATCAACTATGAAATGACCAGATCACCTGCAGTAAGTTATTTACAAAATGAAATGTCTTTGCCCGTTTCCATAATTTTCTTCATCCCTATATCTAAAACATCTGTGTAGCATATGAATAGGGAACAAGCTTTTAAAATTCCACATGTGCCTATTCTTCCATACCCTGGGGCAGCAAACCATATGGCATCAATTATTGATTAGCGTGCAGTCACATTTAGGTACCGCATAATACATATATACATACATATCTATCTATATATATATTTATCTATCTGTAGATAGATAGATAGATAGAGAGGTAGGTAGATACACAGATAGATAGATAGATAGAACAGATTTTTCAAATATGATATACATATTATAATAAATAACAAAGAAAGTCCCAATGAGAAACGAATGGAAGTGGGTTACAGGAAAGGAGAAAAAGTTGTAATTTCCATGGGACACAAAAGTATACATTAACTCATATATAAATGAGAAAATGACATTTGTTATAAAATCATATTCTTATCTATTGTCTATCATTTATATAACAAATATTACCATTTCAGAACACCTAGCATACTCCAGATTTAGGAGTGAATTTCTAAAAGAATTATGCATATAAAAGTAGCAATTTTCAAAAGCCCATTTACATGCTTGAAACCTTTTGATAATTCAGCCCAACAGAGTGAATTTTGAAAAGAGTTAAGGGCCGCATTTTAAGAGGTGCGCACGGGCGTAGATTTGTGAGTGCAACCCAGTGCGCATAAATCTACGCCCAATTTTATAAGATGCGCGTGCAGCCACGCGTATGCTATCAAATCCGGGGTCGGCGCATGCAAGGGGGTGCACACTTGTGCACCTTGCGTGCGCCAAGCCCTAGGGGAGCCCCGATGGCTTTCCCTGTTCCCTCCGAGGCCGCTCCGAAATCGGAGCGGCCTCGGAGGAACCTTTCCTTCCACCCCCCACCTTCCCATCCCTTACCCTACTTAACCCGCCCCCTAGCCCTACTTAAACCCCCCCCCCCCGATCTTTGTTTTTAAAGTTGCGCCTGTCTCTGGGTAGGTGTAGGTTGCATGTGCCAGCCTAGAGTCCTTACGGAGGTCTCTGGCCACGCTCCTCCCCACCCCGGAATGCCCATGCCCGCCCCTTTATTCGAGCCCCGGGACATATGTATGTCCCAGGGCTTGCGCGCATCGCCGATCCTATCCAAAATAGGCTCGGCACGCGTAACCCCCTGCGCCCGTAAATCCAGCTGGATTTACGGGCGCAGGGCTTTTAAAATCTGCCCCTATGTGCATAAAATTAGCAAATTTCGAAAGTCTTTTTATGGCATAAAACCCAGTTTATGCATGTAAATCCTTTTGAAAATTACCTCCAGGGAGACTTTCTTTAAAAGTGATTTCATATAAATGTATATGTGGCCATATATAGTTTTGCCATAGTATTTTATAACATTGGCATATCACATATGCACATATTATAAAATATGCATATTAGAGATGTGCATTGGGTGCCCGATCGTTTCCGCTTTCGGGTTCAAGTGGCCATGGGAAAATCTCGTATTCCCACGGATCGGCATTTTTTTTTCGTGAAAAACGATTTTTTACGAAAATTCAGGGAAAGTGCAATCGTTTTATCAGTTTCCCGATCCATGACAATTTAGGAAATATTGTACGAATTTCCTAATCATCAACAAATGATTGCACATCCCTAATGCATATGTTTACCCTGTATGTATGTGTATGTACACCTACAGCAAATTATAAGCACATAAGAACATAAGAAATTGCCCTGCTGGGTCAGACCAAGGGTCCATCAAGCCCAGCATCCTGTTTCTAACAGAGGCCAAACCAGGCCACAAGAATCTGGCAAGTACCCAGACACCAAGAAGATCCCATGCTACTGATGCCAGTAATAGCAGAGGCCATTCCCTAAGTCAACTTGATTAATAGCAGTTAATGGACTTCTCCTGCAAGAACGTATCCAAACCTTTTTTAAAACCAGCTACAGTAACTGCACTAACCACATCCTCTGGCAACACTGGCTTGTTGGTCTATCCACTGGCTCGTTGGTCTAGGGGTATGATTCTCGCTTAGGGTGTGAGCGGTCCTGGGTTCAACTCCCAGACAAGCCCTTGCCTTTGTATGTGTGGAGCTCCAGGAGAAGGCTGATACTAGTCAAGCTTTTTGTTCTTATCTGCTATTAAGTTCACTTAGAGAATAGCCACTGCCATTAGCAATGTTACATGGAATAGACTTAGTTTTTGGGTACTTGCCAGGTTCTTATGGCCTGGATTGGCCACTGTTGGAAACAGGATGCTGGGCTTGATGGACCCTTGGTCTGACCCAGTATGGCATGTTCTTATGTTCTTAACACATTCCAAAGCTTAATTGTGCGCTGAGTGAAAAATAATTTTCTCTGATTATTTTTAAATGTGCTACTTGCTAACTTTATAGACACCCCCTAGTCCTTCTATTATCCAAAAGTCTAATTAACCGATTCTCATCTACTCATTCAAGATCCCTCATGATTTTAAAGACCTTTATCATATTCCCCCTCAGCCATCTCTTCTCCAAGCTGAACAACCCTAACCTCTTCAGCCTTTCCTCATAGGGGAGCTGTTCCATCCCCTTTATCATTTTGATTTCCCTTCTCTGTACCTTCTCCATCTCAACTATATCTTTTCTGAGATGTGGTGACCAGAATTGTACACAGTATTCAAGGTGCGGTCTCACCATGGAGTGATACAGGAGCATTATGACATCTTCCGTTTTATTAACCATTCCCTTTCTAATAATTCCTAACATTCTGTTTGCTTTTTTGACTTCTGCAGCACACTGAGCCTGCAATTTCAGAGTATTATCCATTATGATGCCTAGTTCTTTTACCTGGGTGGTGGCTCCTGAAATGGAACCTAACATTGTGTAACTACAGCAAGGGTTATTTTTCCCTATATTCAACACCTTGCACTTGTCCACATTAAATTTCATCTGCCATTTGGATGTCCAATCTTCCAGTCTCACAAGGTCCTCCTGTAATGTATCACAATCCACATGTGATTTAACTGCTCTGAATAATTTTGTATCATCTGCAAATTTGATAACCTCACTCATCGTATTCCTTTCCAGATCATTTATAAATATATTGAAAAGCACCGGTCCAAGTTCAGATCCCTGAGGCACTCCACTGTTTACTCTTTTCCACTGAGAATATGGACCATTTAATCCTACTATTTGATTCTTGTCTTTTAACCAGTTTGTAGTCTATGAAAGGACATTGCCTCCTATCCCATAACTTTTTAGTTTTCTTAGAACCCTCTCATGAGGGACTTTGTCAAACGTATGAAAATCCATATATACTACATCTATCAGTTCACCTTTATCCACGTTTATTAACCCCTTCAAAAAAATGAAGCAGATATTTAGGCAAGACTTCTCTTGGGTAAATCCATGTTGACTGTGTTCCATTAAACCATGTCTTTCTATATTCTCTATAATTTTGATCTTTAGAATAGTTTCCACTATTTTTCCCAGCACTGAAGTCAGGCTCACTGGTCTATAGTTTCCTGGATTGCCCCTGGAGCCCTTTTTAAATATTGGAGTTACATTGGCCACCCTCCTGTCTTCAGGTACAATGGATGATTTTAATGATAGTTTACAAATTTTAACTAACAGATCCGCTACAGGTGATTTTCTACTCTTTAGTTTGTCAATCTGGCCTACTACTTCTTCCAGATTCACAGTCATTTGGTTCAGTGCATCTGACTCATCACCCTTGAAAACCATCTCTGGAACTGGTATCTCCCCAACATCCTCATTAGTAAAAACAGAAGCAAATAATTCATTTAGTCATTCTGCAATGGCCTTATCATCCCTAAGAGCCCCTTTAACCCCTCAGTCATTTAACGGTCCAACTGACTCCCTCACAGGTTTATTACCTTGGATATATTTTTTAAAGTTTTTATTATGAGTTGTTGCCTCTATGACCAACTTCATTTCAAATTCTTTCTTCGCCTGTCTTATCAATGTTTTACACTTAACTTGACAATGCTTATTCTTTTTCCTATTTTCTTCAGCTGGATTCTTCTTCCAATTTTTGAAGGTTTTTTTTTGGCTAAAATAACCTCTTTCACCTCACCTTTTAACCATGCCGGTAATTATGAGATAGGATGAATGGTATATACACTGGTGGAAAACCATATATCCACAATATAGCACTAAAGGTTCTGGGATCCTTGTAGAGATAATCAAAATCAAATCTCAATCAATAAAGATGTCACCGAGCATTTCCAACTTTTATTCAAGAGTACAGTAGAATTTGGTCCCCCAACACGGACCATGTTTTGACATGTGGGCTGTATCAAGAAGAACAAATGCACAAAGCTGCCAACAAATAAAGGGGAAAGTGTGGATAGACAGAGATCCAAAATGGAACAACCAAAATAACAGAATTGGCTACATAACTCAAAATAGTAAAATATATATATAAAACTATAACAATACATACTGAACATAATCAATAATTATGATAATACAATAATAATAATATGACAAAATAATATAACAAAACAAATATAACAATAAGTAGAAGATTATAACAAGAATAATGTAGAAAACATTATGCAAAATGTAATAAGAAAAAGTGTAAACAAAGAAAAACTAACAAAAGGGGAAGAGAGGGGGAGGGAGAAAAAGGAAAGGGAAGGAAAAAAGGGGATGGGGCAAGGGGGGAGGAATTAAGGGGGAGGGGAAGAGGGAAAGGGGAAAGTGGGGGCTAGAGGGCTAGGGAGTAGATTTTGAAGGGTAGGAGCAGAAAAGGAAAAGCAAGGGAGCATGGCATAGAGTAGTGTATACAATGTAGAGGCGTACCCAGTATCACAGAGAGAGAAAAAGATTCAGTTGAAGCAGCTCCAATCACTCCAATGTTGTTAGATAGTAGAACAGCTTTGGACTTCTCAATAAAGATGAAGCAATTACTTAAGAAATTTACTCTGTATGTTTTCAAATATCTTTAAAACTTTCCATAAGTCTACTGTAAAGTTCTCACAAATTTTCCCAGGATAGCTGGGGAAAATATGAAAATTCCATCAAACTTGAACTTTTTTCAGACATCTCTACCGCCAAACCAGAAATATTAAGGTTAAAATGTTCTGACTTTAACTTCATTTATTATTTGTCATCTCCTTCTGTGATAGGGTATACACAGTTCACAACCTAGACAGGCAAGAGACTGAGAAAACAGGCAATCTATAGACTCAACCAAGATAGCTCAGGAGCAATGAAGGTGGCTTTTTAATAAAGCTTGGCATAGAGAAAAAAATGACAACTGGGAACATAAAAGGAACTCTCAGTACAGAGCAATGGAAGAGTCAGAGAGAGAGTTTAACCACTAGGGATGTGAATCGTTTTTTGACGATTTAAAAAATCGTCCGATATATTTTAAATTGTCAAAAATTGTTAGAGGCGAGATACAATAGGAATTCCCCCGATTTATCGTCAAAAATCGTAAATCGGGGAAAGGGGGAGGGGAAGGGGGAGGGCGGGAAAACCGGCACACTAAAACAACCCTAAAACCCACCCCGACCCTTTAAAATAAATCCCCCACCCTCCCGAACCCCCCCCCAAATGTTTTAAATTACCTGGGGTCCAGTGGGGTGATCCCGGTGTGATCTTCCACTCTCGGGCCACGGCTGCGTTAATAGAAATGGCGCCGGTGGCCCTTTGCCCTTATCATATGACAGGGCAAAGGTAGCGCCGGCGCCATTTTGGTTCCTGTCCCCCGACGTCACGAGCGCAGGAGATCGCTCCCGGACCACCTCTGGACCCCCAGGGACTTTTGGCCAGCTTGGGGGGCCTCCTGACCCCAACAAGACTTGCCAAAAGTCCAGCTGGGGTCCGGGAGCGACCTCCTGCCGTATTGCCATATTGCAAAATGGCGCCGGCCATATTGCCGTATTGCAAAATGGCACCAGACGTATTGCCGTATTGCAAAATGGTGCCGGCCTTATGGCCGGCGCCATTTTGCAATACGGCAATATGGCAGGAGATCGCTCCCGGACCCCCGCTGGACTTTTGGCAAGTCTTGTGGGGGTCAGGAGGCCCCCCCAAGCTGGCCAAAAGTCCCTGGGGGTCCAGCGGGGGTCCGGGAGCGATCTCCTGCGCTCGTGATGTCGGGGGACAGGAACCAAAATGGCGCCAGCGCTACCTTTGCCCTGTCATATGACAGGGCAAAGGTAGCGCCGGCGCCATTTCTATTAACGCAGCTGTGGCCCGAGAGTGGAAGATCACACCGGGACCCCCCCACTGGATCCCAGGTAATTTAAAACATTTTGGGGGAGTTCGGGAGGGTGGGGGATTTATTTTAAAGGGTCGGGGTGGGTTTTAGGGTTGTTTTAGTGTGCCTGTTTTCACGCCCTCCCCCGATTTACGATTTAAACAATTTAAAAAAACAAAACAAAACCGCGACGATCAGATTCCCTCCCCCCCCCAGCCAAAATCGATCTCTATTAACCACAACAGCCACACACACAGAGACTTATAAAAGCTTAAGTGGGAAGGGAGAAGAAGAGAAAGATGCTAGAGAAGGAGAAAACTGGGGTATCACATTGCTGACAGCAGTGCTGAGTTGCTTTGTAACCACAACATTTTCTTGCATTCTGACAGACCAGAAGGAGATCCTGCAAGACATACAGTTAGGCTGGACCAGACAAGGGTCCAAACATTGTAGCTGGCTTGTGGGTGGAGTGAGTTCTTGGAGAAGAGGAGACAGAGCATGGGAGAAGTAAAATGGGGATAGTGGAAAGTGGAAAGAGCATGGGGTGGGGGGAAGAGTGTAAATTGAGGGCAGAGGGTTCAAGAGAGTATGATATCTTCTATAATATTTACCTATATATCCTCCACTAAAGGTGTAATAAATTCCTACCCCCTGCCAAGACACACACACAAACACACAAAGGAACAAACACAGTCCTAACCCAGGCTGTGTGCCCTGCCTCTTTGTGGCACATTCCCTGGGACCAAGGTGTAAGAAAAGCAGAACACAGAAGCAGAATTCTGCATAAAAAGGAGAAATCTGTGCAATTAATGGTATGCTTGGTTCAGTTGCCCCCTCCCCTACAACAAATTAGTTACAAGATTTGAATAAAACTCTTAAAATTTACAAGCAAAGAACTCTTCAATGAAGTGGCTGCATACCAGACTCCCTATCTCAGTTATTTATCTGGCATTTGCAGGGTGCATAGAGGATCTAGTCATTTATAAAACTGACAGTGAACACAGATAAAATACTGAAAACATTGAAGAATGTTTTCTTAATAGTCATCCTCAACCCTATATGTTTTCTGTTAAATATTGAAAGGAGGGGGGGGGGGGGACAACTTGAGAATCACAAACTGGCCAGGTGTTCAGGATATCTAATATGAATATGATCGATATAGATTTGCATGCACTACTTCCATATGGAAATCTATCTCATGTATATTCATTGTGGATATCCTGGAAATCAGACCTGTTTGTGGAGCTTGAGGACCAGAGTTGGCCACCCCTGAACTGTTGGAAAAGGCAGGATTAACACAAAATATATGACTCATAGAAATGTTCTTCTATGTATTACATACCATCTGCACATTGAGGGAATGAGAGTACTTGTGGTTACAGAAAGCAACTTTCCTTTCTGGAGGTGAGATCAGTGTGACATATATGAAATCTATGACAGTTATGTTCAAATTGGTCCTCTGGTCCCCCCTAGCCAGTCAGTTTTTTATGATTCATTAATGAATATGCATGAGATATATATGCATACACTGGGAGTAGGGATATACATTTGTTTGAAACGACATAGACAATATCAGTTGTCTGTTTCTTGTCATTTTCAAAACAGAAAAAAAAAAAACATTTGCTGCTGTGCCGGGGGATCGCATGCTGGCAGGCTGCTCGTGCACGCAACCTGCACCTGCCAGAGGCAGGTGCAACAGGTTAGACAAAGATCTCAATTAGGGCTAGGGGGCGGGAGGGTTAGACAAAGATCTAAATTAGGGCCAGGGGGCGGGAGGGTTAGACAAAGATCTAAATTAGGGCTAGGGGGCGGGAGGGTTAGACAAAGATCTAAATTAGGGCCAGGGGGCGGGAGGGTTAGACAAAGATCTAAATTAGGGCTAGGGCTAGGGAGCGGGAGGGTTAGACAAAGATCTAAATTAGGGCTAGGAGGCGGGAGGGTTAGACAAAGATCTAAATTAGGGCCAGGGAGCGGGAGGGTTAGACAAAGATCTAAATTAGGGCTAGGGCTAGGGAGCGGGAGGGTTAGACAAAGATCTAAATTAGGGCTAGGGGGTGGGAGGGTTAGACAAAGATCTAAATTAGGGCCAGGGGGCGGGAGGGTTAGACAAAGATCTAAATTAGGGCTAGGGCTAGGGAGCGGGAGGGTTAGACAAAGATCTAAATTAGGGCTAGGGCTAGGGAGCGGGAGGGTTAGACAAAGATCTAAATTAGAGCCAGGGAGCGGGAGGGTTAGACAAAGATCTAAATTAGGGCTAGGGAGCGGGAGGGTTAGACAAAGATCTAAATTAGGGCTAGGGAGCGGGAGGGTTAGACAAAGATCTAAATTAGGGCTAGGGCTAGGGAGCGGGAGGGTTAGACAAAGATCTAAATTAGGGCCAGGGAGCGGGAGGGTTAGACAAAGATCTAAATTAGGGCTAGGGAGCGGGAGGGTTAGACAAAGATCTAAATTAGGGCCAGGGGGCGGGAGGGTTAGACAAAGATCTAAATTAGGGCCAGGGAGCGGGAGGGTTAGACAAAGATCTAAATTAGGGCTAGGGAGCGGGAGGGTTAGACAAAGATCTAAATTAGGGCCAGGGGGCGGGAGGGTTAGACAAAGATCTAAATTAGGGCTAGGGAGCGGGAGGGTTAGACAAAGATCTAAATTAGGGCTAGGAGGCCGGAGGGTTAGACAAAGATCTAAATTAGGGCTAGGGAGCGGGAGGGTTAGACAAAGATCTAAATTAGGGCTAGGGCTAGGGAGCGGGAGGGTTAGACAAAGATCTAAATTAGGGCTAGGAGGCGGGAGGGTTAGACAAAGATCTAAATTAGGGCCAGGGGGCGGGAGGGTTAGACAAAGATCTAAATTAGGGCTAGGAGGCGGGAGGGTTAGACAAAGATCTAAATTAGGGCCAGGGGGTGGGAGGGTTAGACAAAGATCTAAATTAGGGCTAGGGCTAGGGAGCGGGAGGGTTAGACAAAGATCTAAATTAGGGCTAGGGAGCGGGAGGGTTAGACAAAGATCTAAATTAGGGCTAGGGAGCGGGAGGGTTAGACAAAGATCTAAATTAGGGCCAGGGGGCGGGAGGGTTAGACAAAGATCTAAATTAGGGCTAGGGAGCGGGAGGGTTAGACAAAGATCTAAATTAGGGCTAGGAGGCAGGAGGGTTAGACAAAGATCTAAATTAGGGCCAGGGGGCGGGAGGGTTAGACAAAGATCTAAATTAGGGCTAGGGAGCGGGAGGGTTAGACAAAGATCTAAATTAGGGCTAGGAGGCGGGAGGGTTAGACAAAGATCTAAATTAGGGCCAGGGGGCGGGAGGGTTAGACAAATATCTAAATTAGGGCCAGGGGGCGGGAGGGTTAGACAAAGATCTAAATTAGGGCCAGGGGGCGGGAGGGTTAGACAAAGATCTAAATTAGGGCTAGGGAGCGGGAGGGTTAGACAAAGATCTAAATTAGGGCCAGGGGGCGGGAGGGTTAGACAAAGATCTAAATTAGGGCTAGGGAGCGGGAGGGTTAGACAAAGATCTAAATTAGGGCTAGGAGGCGGGAGGGTTAGACAAAGATCTAAATTAGGGCCAGGGGGCGGGAGGGTTAGACAAAGATCTAAATTAGGGCCAGGGGGCAGGAGGGTTAGACAAAGATCTAAATGAGGGCCAGGGGGCGGGAGGGTTAGACAAAGATCTAAATTAGGGCTAGGGGGCGGGAGGGTTAGGGGAGGGGAAGGGAGGTTAGGTTAGAGGGTTGGGAAGTTCCCTCTCAGGCCGCTCCGAAATTGGAGCGGCCTGAGAGGGAACGGGGGAAGGCCACGGGCATCAGCGCGTGCAAGTTGCACAATTGTGCACCCACTTGCGCGCGCCAACCCCTGATTTTATAACGCATGTTATAAAATCAGGCATTCATGTGTGTGTGGCGGGTAGCGCGTGCACCTGGACGCGCGAGTGCTAGTTTTGAAAATCTACCCCTTTGGGCGCACTATTCAGAAACAGCACACACTATTTTGTAAATAGTGCACATTCTTTCTGAAAAGTAAAAAAAACAAACAAAGAAAGTGAAAACATTAACGAAAACAAAACTTGACCCTCAAATGATACTATGTGACACACAACATGATTTGTCCTGTACAACCCTAAATGGGGACAGTGCATGGAAATACGCCTAATGCATTGCATATTAGTTAGTGAAATCCTGAAAACTCAACCAGTTGGGATGAAGGCAAGGGGGGAACAAGAACTGTTTTGAGCACCACTCATCTCCTGTAATTATCTCGTTAAGTAGCCCAGTGATGGCAGAGAAATACCATTTGAGTTCCTGAAATTGTGGACTCTTATTTTCTCCATGTGTGATAGAATTGTAACCCATCTGTTATGACTTGAAGTAGGTGGCTGAAACACCAGGAAAAGGTGGACTGCTCCAGTCTATCAATTACCATCACAGTGGTTTGGAAAGAACCGGAGTCAAGGGACGGTCATGCGATGCATCCTTGAGAGGAAAGTGTGCTTGTGCTGAGCTTAAACCATCTGCAAGATGCATCCCTAAAGCTCTTAAAATCTCAAAGTCATCTTCTAAATAAAGCGCAAATAATCCAGTATCAACCCTATGATCTAAGCAAATGCTGGAAACCACAAAAAATAGCAAGCAATGTAGAAGCGAAGAAGCCCAGCCTGGAAGACAAGATGGCCTGAGGAAACAGAAATAACTCACTCCTCTCTCCCTACTGAGCTGATATCTGCAATGAAAGATGTTCTACCTCAACTTTCTTCTCAAATTCATACAAGTCTAGATGCTCGACTGGAGATCATTGTTAATAAAGTGGCACAGTTAATTTTTTCAGCAAATGAAACTGCCATGAGAGTGGAGGAAATAGATGATAAAATGGAGGAGATGGGTAACTCATTAACAATTGCTGCACAAAAAAAATAGAAAAACTCAAAAGACCATTTAAACATATAATAGAAAAGCAAGATTATCTGGAGAACTGGAGCTTCCATCAAAATACCAAGATGCAGGGCATCAAAGAAGGAAGAAGGCCTGAAACTGATCGAGTATATTGCTGACTGGTTGCTGGGATTGCTTCAGTTCTCTCCAGTTATGGACTAACTTGTAATTTATAGAGCTCGCTGTGTACTAGGGTCTGCTCCACAGGAAGGGAAGTGTCATCCTTCTATTGTACTACTTTGGAGAGAAGACCCGGATTATGTCTGTTGCTTGCAACTCTAGGTCACTGTTTTATCCAGACTCATGTATTCTCATTTTTCAAGAATTTTTAGCGTAAGTCCAATGGAAAAGGAAAGAATTAGAGGAGGTAAAGAAAGAGCTTCGCAAAAGAGGAATGACATTTGCAATGCTTTTCTTGGCTAAACTCAAAAGTTGTCACAGATGATGAAAGTACAATTTTCAATGTAGTAAGACAAGTGGAAGGATATCTGAAAGCTGCAGAACAAGGGAAAAGCTGAACACTTAAGGACTAACATATTTTTTTATACAGGGGTGTGATCCTCCTACTTGTTGGAGCTTGGCAAGGGAATTCAGTCTGTATGTCTGTGACTGCTTTTGAATTTTTTCTCTTTTGTTTTCTTTCATTTTTCTTTTTATCTTTGTCTTTATATTTCCTGAGGCACTAGAATATACTATCACCGGGGTTTCACATGGTGTCAAGGCTGGTGCCTTTTCTTATTTTATGTTATCTTATTCTGATAACCTGTTTGACATACACTTCATGCTGATTTTTGTTTACATTGTCCCCTCTTCTGATGGTGGAAGGCACACAAACACATATACAAGCAGGTTGAAAATATACAAATATTGTTCTAACTAAACTTGTTCACTCTGGGGAGCTACTGTTCCTCTGTTTTCTATTTGCTCTTTTGTGTAGGCCATTAACATATCTAAAGCAGCAAGATTCTTGGCCTGACATCTTTGAGACATCAGGGAGCATGCTGTACTATCAGCAGCCATCTCATAAACAGTACATCTTTTTTTTTTTTCAGCACACGCAATATTTTTGCTTAGTCAGTAGTTTTAATTGTCCAGCATGTAGGCTGCATTTCTCTCTCTCTCTGTCCCATTTTTTTTACATTTACACGTTTTCTTTTGCGGTTAGAGGTTCTGTATGATGGGATTACTGTGAGCATGCTGCAAGTCCTCAGTCTCTAAATGCCACATTGTTTTCTGCTATCCTTTTTGCTTCTCCTTTCAAAGTTTTTTAGCAATCACTTATAGAAATTTACATTTCCGGTTGTGGTTCTGGATGACCGAATCATCAAACATGGCTGTCACAACATTCATTTTTATCTCTTCTTTATGGTTTTATAGTAAGTTGGAATAAAGATTTGAGGTTTTGCTTAAATTTCTGTTATTGGATAAAAGACGCAGAATATAGGTCTTGAACATATTCCCTCCCTACCTTTTCTACATATGCTTGGTTAGAGAATGAGCAGAGGTGATTACACAAGGGAATGAAAATGATCTATTTATCCTATTATCTGGTCATTTTTCAAATTGTGTTGAGACCCTAATACATGCTGGGGCGGATTTTCAGACTCCGCAAATAGGCCTACTTTTGTTTGCGCTCCAGGCGCAAACAAAAGTACGCTGGATTTTAGTAGATACGCGCGGAGCCACTCGTATCTGCTAAAAACCTGGATCGGCGCAAGCAAGGCTATCGATTTTGTATAGCCGGAGCGCGCCGAGCCGCGCAGCCTACCCCCGTTCCCTCCAAGGCCGCTCCGAAATCGGAGCGTCCTTGGAGGGAATCCTCTATCGCCCTCCCCTCACCTTCCCCTCCCTTCCTCTACCTAACCCACCCGCCCGGCCCTGTCTACACCCCCCCCCTTACCTTTCTCCGGGGATTTACACCTCCCGGAGGGAGAAGTAAATCCCCGCGCGTGAGCGGGCCTCCTGCGCGCCGGGCTGCGACCTGGGGGCGGGTACGGAGGGCGCGACCACGCCCCCGGACCGCCCCGGGCCATAGCCACGCCCCCGTACCCACCCCCAAAACGCTGCTGACACGCCCCCGAAACGCCGCGACGACCGGGCCCGCCCCCGACACGCCCCCTCGGAGAACCCCGGGACTTACGCGAGTCCCGGGGCTCTGCGCGCGCCGGTAGGCCTATGTAAAATAGGCTCACCGGCGCGCAGGGCCCTGCTCGCCTAAATCCGCCCGGTTTTGGGCGGATTTAGGCGAGCAGGGCTCTGAAAATCTGCCCCGTTAAATGGTGACTTATACGTGTTTCACATGCAATAAATATTGCGATGCAAGCAAGCATGTAAATTGTATTATGAGTATGCAAATGGAAAGAGTTAATGCAAATTAGGGTCTCCTACCACATTTTGCGGTGATTTAATAAAGCACAATAACACAGGACTTATTAATGTCAGAAATAACACCTTTTTTTTTTTTTTTTTGCGTTAGATGGGAAAAAAGTTTCTATCACGCAACAGCAGCCGTTATTGCGGATCACAGCTATTATTGCACGTGATAAAATGAGGACTTCTAGCGGACACACCTGTCATGCCCTCCTGGGCCAGTAAAGACACATTTTCTTACCTGACCTGTCTCCTAAAGCTACAGTGTTAGGGGGAAGTCTACTTGTAGTGGGATACAGGCTGCTTCAGGATGCTCGCCGGCACTGCCAACAACAAGAAAAACAACAACCACCACAACAACAGGCAAGAGAAGTTCAAACCCCATTAGGGAGGTCCCTGTACAGGAGTCACAGCCACTGGCCCCACCAACACTGCGTCGGGGCCCATGGCAGCACTTGCAACACAGGAGGGCAAGGCAGCGATACAAGGAGTGCATCTTTCCTCCTTGAACCACATTGCTGGGCATGCCAAAGGAACACATGGTTACCATGTAGCGCCTCAGGTCTCAGGCTATCATGGAATTATATGAAGAACTCGGAGTGGATCTGGATCTGGTCATGGAAAGGTTCCATGCTATACCAAGCCTCACCAATCTATTGTCCACCCTGCATTTTGTGGCATTTGGCTCCTTCCAAATGACAGTCAGGGTCATCAAGGGAATATTCTAAAACTCTTTTTCCCACTGTCTGGGCCAGGTCATAACTGCTGTACATAACCACATTAATCACTACATGGCATGCCCTCGTGACAGGCAGGACTTGATGGAATTGAAGCGAGGTTTTTATGCCATTGTCAACTTTCCAAATGTACTTGGAACTATGGACTGCACTCACATAGCAAGCATCCCATCCCTTGGCAGAGAGGAGATCTGCTGCAAGAGAAAGCTTTTCCACTCTACCAGTGTGCAAGTGGTCTGTGATGCTTGAAGATAAGAGCAATGCTTATTTTTTTAGTCCCTCTCTGGCTATGTGTTTGCAGCCAATGGCACTGACATGGGGGGCTGTTGCAGATGTGACAGTATAGGTTACATGACAGCAGGCTTGCACAGTTATGGCTACAAGCCATTGAGTCAGAGCCCAGCTTTCTCTCTCCATGCTAGAGAAGCCTGCTAATGTCGCATACCCAAACAACGTACTTGCTGCAAAGCTTTGGGTGTGACCAGCCAGCCACTACCCACTTTCTATGGGTTCACTTTAAACAATTGACTTTTCAAATGTTCTCACTCAGAGCAGTTGAAAACTCACTTATTAGCCAACACCTTTTAGTGTCTACACTGGAGGGAATCCCAGATCAGGTGTGGCCTGTTTGTGATTGATCAACCAGGATGCCAGCCACAGTTTTTCTTCACTATCACACATGTAAGGTTTAAGGTTTAAGGTTTATTTGTACTTATATACCGTTGTCTCGGCATAGCCTTCACAGCGGTTAACATAGCAATAAAATACAATAAAAGAAAATTACAAACAATAATAATAATAATAGGAGATAACATTTAACAAGTAAGAATAAAAGATATCCTAATAAAATAATATCAGAAGCTGGGACCTGCACATTTTGGCCCTACCGTATTCACTTTGTCAGGTCAGACAAATGTGCATCTCTGGAAGACATACTGCAGAACAGCCAGGGGCATGCACAATCAAACCATGAGGTTGATTTTTCTGCTATGATATGTGTGACAGCTGTGATGTGCTGCTTTAGTGTCAGAGTAGTGCTTGAAACAAGTAGTGAGAGCTTGGTTGTTAAGACCCCCAGAAGTAGTTTCCCATTCTGGAAGATCTGACACAGCATAAGTAAGTGCTATAGTGCACTTTGGGTTGGAAAAGAGTCTTTTAAGGCTCATACTAAGCTACAGATTAACTTCTACTGTCTTATAGTATACTGGGGGTTGGCAGCGATATCACATATTCATGATGGTGTGTTGCAGCCATTCTCTCTTTGTCACAGGAGATTCAGGTTATGGTTGCAGGACCTGGCTTCTCACCCCTGTTGCTATTCCCAATACTCTGGCAGAGACAAGGTACAATGAGACCTTATGTTCTACCCACTGTGTTATTGAGCGTAGCATCACAGTTCTCAAAAGTAGATTTAATTATTTGGACAAAACAGGGGGAGCATTAATGTATACCCCACCTAGAGTTGTGGAGATAGAGCTGTTCTGCTCTTTATTCTATAATATTGCTGTATGCCATGGTATTCCAATAGGTACAATACATAAGTGCAACACCTCTGTCTATCTTAAATACAATGACATTATGCCAGAGGATTCTAGGCAAAATCCAATGCCCAAAAATTTTTTATTTATAATACTATGTATACAAACATTGTCAATATCTATAATCCAGGCATGTAGAGGACACTATATGCATATACAAAATTCTAAAAGCAATACTATAGCTTATCCATACTATAACTTATTAAACCCACATTCACACCTCATACATTCCATACATACATAAAAACACAGTACATATACATATGCATTATATGAGAATATACGTCATTTAGAACATGAAAAATAACCCATTAACAAGCATTGAAATATTCCAACGAGACTGCTCGTTGGAATCCAATGCCCAAATTTTTGGGCATTGGATTTTGCCTAGTTTCTTCTGTCATGGTATTCCAATAGTCATACATCCAGATCTACATGAAGATCCCCCATGTCCACTCGCACAAGCCAAAGACATCACGCTGACTGACAGCCAGCTTTGGCAAAGCGTCATATATTGCTACTTTGCTGGTTAGGACTCAACTACCTCTTCCCCTTCCATGGAAGAGAGCCCAACAGAGTGTTTCTCACTGATCCTCTGGTTGGGTCAGTGTATAACAGAAACCACGTAGGCCTAGCTAGGCTACATCTTGACAGTGGAGCAATGGAGTGTAATATAAAATATATACTTAAAGTAAAGATAGAGTTAGAGTTTATAAAGTTGCACATGGGCGACCATGTGTGCGCGCTACCTGGCATGCGCACATAAATGCCCGATCTTATAACATGCGCGCGCAAGTGGGCAATTTCAGAGTGGCCTTGGAGGGAACTTCCTAACCCCCTATCCTAAACTCCCTTCCCCTTCCCCTTCCCCTAACCAACCAATCCACCCCCTATCCCTGTCCTAATCCCCCCCAAAAAAATATTTTACCTGCTGCACCTGCCTAGGGGCAGGCGCAGGTTAAGCACACCGGCACCCGGCCGGCACACGCTCCTCCAACACAGTGGCAAATGGCCACTGTGCCGGAGGACTCTGGCCCTGCTCCCCTCTGCCCCCAGACCTCCCCACCCCTTTGCCGAAGCCCTGGGACTTAGACACATCACGGGGATTTATGCGCATCACTGGGCCTTTGTAAAATAGGCCCAGCACGCATAACCCCCACCTATGCACATAAGGCTTTTAAAATTTACCCCATTATACCAAAGTCATGTGGCTGGTCTAATGTTTTCTGACTGATAATGGGTCTAAAAGAGCCATGTCTCACAATAGTGTTTTTATAGGATTGCCAATACAGTGTATATAGCTTGGCCTAGCTTGTGCCTTCTTGCTTGGCGGCCCTATGTTTTGGACCCTGTCCTAGCCCTCACGTGTGGGAGAGATAGTGGCATAGGTCAGATTGACCACTAGCAGGGCCTTGAACATGGAGGCCAACTGTTATAGAAATCACATAAATCACAAGTAGCTCATATGGCTCAGCTACTTAAAGGCATAGATTAATGCAACAAGTTGACAGTTAAAAGTATAAATAACACAGTCAACATTTTTCAGCCACATTCCCTAGCTGACATCTATGTGCATCTGAAGATATAACCTGTACATTGGATGCATTGTGTGACATGGCCGTGCAAGACACAGATGACAGCACAGTCTCAGCTCTTTCAGAGGAAGTGCTGAAATCAGAGTTCTCACCTAGCACAGCTTCACTTACAGTCATTAGGAAAGTACATGTCAAAGAATGTGGCATTCCCGAAATGGTTACAGGTCTTTGCAAGCTAGCATATCTCATTGTGGTTGCATTCATCTCTGCACAGCTGGAGCCTGCCACACCTACCTAGGCAAACTGTCTACTCTCAGGTACACATGGTGTACCTGAGAGTAGACAGATCTCTAATGCCAAGGGCCTTGGCATTAGAGATCTCATATTGCTATGAAAATGCTTGGGGGAGCTTAGACAAGGTTGCTGATCATATTGTGTGAAGGCTAGACTGGGAATCAGATGTTGGCATGCTTCACTTGTAGTTGAAAGTCATCTCAGAAATGTGCAGGTCAGAGTATATTTTGTTTTGACTCTAAGAGTACCCATATGTCTCTTACAAAAAGGTGCATCTCACTGAACCCAAGGCAAAGTGTGTTAAAAGCTATTTGCCTAGCCTGACACATCGCAGGTAACCTTTTCCAAATATGGAGATGTTACAGTGCTACAAGGGCCTTGGCCTAACCAGCTTAGGGCTAGTCATGTTGTCCTGCTATATGTATGAACATAGAATATGTGCAGAGTAGTTTGGTTCTTTCAGATGGTAGCATCAGTTACACTCCTTATCCTATATGTAGCCACCCTTAAAGTACATAGGCTGTGGACTGCAGAGCAGATCAGATTACTGAATGGTCATTTTCCAAGGTGAGTCACCACCCTTCAGGTGTTTTCTGGTGTGAAATCCTTGCTTATCCACATGGTTGCCATGACTTATGGCCAACAATGAAGAGTTGCATTCCTAAAAGATTTGTATCGTGTGGTGTTTGTGACTTTAAGAGTTTGTGATCAAGGCACATGTGCTGATAAACTATCTTCCACTCTGTGTATAGCATTAAGGCTAGAGAAGGCATTGTCACCTGAATGCCTCAGGAGCCAACCCCCAGACGCTAACTAAGGGGGTCATTTATTAAAGTGGTATATGGAATTTTTGCATGCGTTAAGCACCTTTAACATGTGCTGCGATGCAAATCAGAAAAAGGGGAGGGGTTTGGGTTCACAAAGCCATAAATATACCTTTTTCATTAGTGTTAAGGCTTTATTGTGCTTTTAAGAGGAGGGAGGGGGGAGGGAGACTAGCCATTATGGCCTCAAACTAAGTAGGTATTTATACCTCTATATGAGGCCCACCTAGTTACTCGAGGTGAGGTTTAGGTATTAGTATAGGGGTTAGGGGCTCAGTTGACATTCAGAGTGAGACATTTGAACAGAACAGTGCTCCCTTGTGAAGATTTGATGTTCTTCGGAGTGAGAAAACTTACCCAAAGATGAGATTTGTGCAATGTTCTTTCAACCTAGCTTGATGGACTCTCTACCTGGGTAACATCATGCTAGGTTGAGAGAACATTGCACAAATCTCATCTTTGGATGAGTTTCCTCACTCTGAAGGTCATCAAATCTTGACAAGAGAACACTGTTCTGTTTATATGTCTCATTCTGAATGTCAAAGTAGCCCCTAACCCCTACACTAATACCTAAACCTCACCTCGAGTAACTAAGTGGGCCTCATATAGAGGTATAAATACCTACCTGGTATGAGGGCCTTGTAACTAGTTTCTCTCCCTCTTGCTCTCTCACTCACTCTCTCTCTCTCTCTGCCACTTAAAAGATACATGTGACTATTTGCTCTCTAGCAGCTACACATTTCTTATCCAACAAGACCTAATGTTTTCCATACTTTGTAAATCAGCTCCAAAATTAAGACTTATGTGAGGACAGCATTTGGTAGTTGACCCGGCGAGAAGGTCCATTGTTTGGTCAGAAATGAGATATCTTTACAATGAAAGATGCCAATGTATTTTTAAATCTGAACTATAACATTTGCATAGCTATATAACCTATTGGTTATATAGCATGAAGACATTGCTACATCACCTCTAGCCAAGCATTTCTACATCTATTCCTCCAGACAGTATAAGGAGGTGAACAATAGCTAGCTAGTGCCCATTTCAAATGCATGTCCATATACCCAACTGTTTGCTAAGAGTATACTCCCTTGAGAAGGCAACACAAGCCACTTATAGAGCTCAGAAATATCACCATTGCTCATAAAACTAAATTAAGAAATATAAATCAATTATAATAGTAAACCATGCTAATAAAAACAGTATTTCAAAGCAGGTAACAAATAGAGCATCTAACAAGAAAAACAAGGATAACAAAATACTTTAAACATTTCTAAAAAAAATCAATACAATATTTCAATACAATAAAACTAATAAGGATAAAAAATTTCCTCCTCTCCATACCTAGAAACTTTTGGTTTTCAGTCACACTGAAATTGTGGTGGATTGAGAGAGCAAGAAAAACACACACACACATACCCTAGCTTTTTTTGCTGCCCTGTGTAAACAATTATTGTGCTAGTGCTGTTGCGCCTGGAGTAGACCCTTCTGCTGGGACAGTGTTGGTAGGTTCCCTGGTTGGACCCAGGAAGCACCTGCCATCAGGAGGCGTAGCACAGGAGGAGACAGAGGATAGCTGGAACTTCACCACTGGAAGCCCGCGGTCCCTCCGGGTGGAGCCCTTGGGGACCCTGGCTGCTTGGACTTAGGTGGGCCTTGCAGGGTCTCCCAGAAAGGAAGTTCAAAGGTGTGCCCACCAGGATCAAGGGTGTGCGGTCGACATCAAGGCTGGAGGTCTGGAGGACCTGAGAAGGCCAGAATCAAGGAGGTATGGTCAGTAATAGCAGAAGTCAAGTTCCAAAGGTCAGTCCGAGAGTAGTCAGCCAAAGCAGGGGTCAGATGTGGTCGAGTAGACAGGCAGAGGTCAGTATCTGGGCAGCATAGTCACAAACAGGCAGAGGTCAGTATCCGGGCAGCGAACAGCATAGTCAAAAACAGGCAGAGGTCAGTACCAGAGAGTCAGTCCAAGAGGTACTACCTGGGGGAACATAGGAAGGAACAGACAGACGCTGGAATGGGAGGACACTGGAACAGGACTGGAACAAGACTGGAAGAAGACTGGAACGAGACTGAAACAGGCGATGAGACACGGAGGCAAACTAGTACACACACGGAGTCGACTCGATTGCCAAGGCAAAGAAGTGCAGGCAGGCACTTCCTTTAGTATTGCATTCAATCAGGGTGCGCTGTGGAGCTTGGACCCACCCCTGGTCCTTTAAGGGACCGGGCAGTTCGTGTGCGTGTGCCTAGGGGCAGGGCCGATGCCACGGAGGATGCAGAGACCCACTGTGAGGCCTGGTGCATTGAGGAAGGCCCGGCGACCGCTGCCGCGGGACACCGAGGCCTGGAGGAGCTTGCGGCTGCTGCTGGAGATGCCAACCCGGGACCTGCAGAGGAGTTGGAGAGGTGAGAAGGCCCGTGTGCGGGCCGAGCGCGGAGGGGGCGTGCAACAAGAGCCTCCTCATTCTATCTTTATTTTTTTGCATTTATTTTCTTTTTCTTTTTCTAGACAGGGCCAGTGTAAGGCTATTAGGCAGCATAAGGGCTTATAGTTCATAGAAGCTTTTAATTAGTCTATGGGTTTTAACCATGTATTTTTATTATTATTTTGTTTGTATTCATTTATACTTTGTTTTATGTTTTTTTTATTGTAATCCAATTGGAATGATTTGCCAAACAGGTGGACTATAAATATGTCAATAAGCAAGCAAATAAATAAATAAATCTTTTAGCTTTGTGCCCATTCATCCTCGCACCATGTCGCTCTCCACACATAATTTCAAATTAAGCATTAATAATAAAAGATCTTACATGAAAAAGGATACTCAAATTACAGTCTTTTGAAGTGAAAGTATTACAACAGTGTGTATATTATATTTACCATGCATTGCTGTAGTCCAGAAAACTCTGCATAAAAGCTAAAAAGACACTTGGAACACATTGGTATTAGGAATATTTTAACACGTTAAGTGTGGGCTTGATCATCAGAAAGCCATGAACAAATTAAATTTAAATTACAATATAATAAACCTCCCATTCCAAGACAGCACTAACTGCAAACATTACACCAGACTCTAAAACACCAGAACACCTTTAATTAGGAAAACAGAACAAGCCAAGCTGTTATATTTGGGCTGCAGGCAGGATGTGATCTCTGGCAGCTGCAGGCCTCTGTTCTCCTTCAACCCCAGTGCTAGGAGCCCCACTGTGGTCCTGATGGTTGTATTGCACACTGGGGGACAAGTTGTGCAAGACAGCATTAGCCGGGGTCATGGGCCTACTACAGTTTGGCCACCAGGTGGAATGGGATTCTCCAGTGGCCATAGGTTGAGTCCACTGTAAAATAAAGATCCCCAAGCACCCCCAACTGCCTGGCGCCAGGTCCTCCTGCTTCCACCTTGGTATGCCATTGTGACACAGGGAGGGACAGGCTTGAATGCTGTCACATCAGTAGGTGTTCCTGCCTTTTTTCTTGTTTGCCCTTTCTTATGAAAGTCAGCTGATGAATATGCAAAATGTTCATGCATATTCATGCAGCAGGCAGGAGGTTTTGTCTCTACATTTAAGATCATTGACCTTCTCCTTTTCCATGGGGGGGAGTCACTGCTTCTGCTGTGTGGCAAATTTGTACATGTATGGTCACGTTTGACCAGTGCTGTTTTGTCATGTCAACAATTTTCTTCATTTGATTACTGCACCCCTCTCTCCCATCGGGGATCACTGCTCCTATCTCATGCTGTCCTTGGATAAGCTGTTTTCTAGAGATGAGCTTCGTTTTTTCGTTTAGGGACGTATTTCGGTTCAGGCGCTTCATCGAAAATTTAGTTTTTCGGCGGGTCGTTTTTTGTCGGTGTGGATCAGGAAAATGAGTCGGAAAATGAATCGAAAAAACAAAAAATAAATCAGGAAAAAAAAGAGAATTGGAAAAAAACCACCCCGACCCTTCAATTTTACTTTTTTACAACCCCCCACCATCCCGATCCCTCCCCAAGACTTACTAAAAGCCCTGGTGGTCCAGCGGGGTTCCGCGACAATCTCTCCCTCTGGGCCATTGGGCTGTCGGGCCTGCTATGAATCAAAGTGGTGTCGATGGCCCTTTGCCCTTACATTGTCACAGGGGCTACCGGTACCATTGGTCGGCTCCTGTCACATGGTAGGAGCAATGGACGGCCAGCGCCATCTTGTGCTCCTACCATGTGACAGGGGCTGAACAATGGCACCGGTAGCTCCTGTGACATAGTAAGGGGAAAGGCTATTGGCACCATTTTGAATACTGGCAGCTGATGGCCCGAGTGCAGGAGATTGCTCCAGGACCCTTGCTGGACCATCAGGGACTTTTGGCAAGTCTTGGGGGGGGGGGGGGGGGTGTCAGGAGTCTCCCTCAAAACAAATTTTCCCCGAAGTTCAGGGAAAATCTGTTTCACGGTTCAGGTCCCCCGAACCACTACAAATTAGGCAATTTTGTTGAAACAAATGTACATCTCTACTGTTTTCTGCTCTGGGGGATTAAGTTGTTTTTGAGTTTCTGCCCTGGCTGTCCTAGGACCACTTACTTTTTATTTAGAAAGTAGCATATTATTCTTAAATCAACAAACCAATCTAATAGAGATGTGAATCGTGTCCTCGATCATCTTAACGATCGATTTCGGCTGGGAGGGGGAGGGAATCGTATTGTTGCCGTTTGGGTGTTTAAAGTATCGTGAAAATCGTGAAAATTGTGAGCCGGCACACTAAAACCCCCTAAAACACACCCCCGACCCTCTAAATTAAATCCCCCACCCCCCCGAACCCCCCCCCCAAATGCCTTAAATTACCTGGGGGTCCAGCGGCGGTCCGGAACGGCAGCGGTCCGGAACGGCCTCCTGCAATTGAATCGTGTTGTCTTCAGCCGGCGCCATTTTTCAAAATGGCGGCGCAAAATGGCGGCGGCCATAGACCAACACGATTCGACTGCAGGAGGTCGATCCGGACCCCCGCTGGACCTTTGGCAAGTCTTGTGGGGGTGAGGAGGCCCCCCCAAGCTGGCCAAAAGTCCCTGGGGGTCCAGCGGGGGTCCGGAAAACGATCTCCTGCCGCGAATCGTTTTCCGTACGGAAAATGGCGCCGGCAGGAGATCGACTGCAGGAGGTCGTTCAGCGGGTCGTTCCAGACCCCCGCTGAACGACCTCCTGCAGTCGATCTCCTGCCGGCGCCATTTTCCATACGGAAAATGGCGCCGGCCATACGCATATGGCCAGCGCCATTTTCCGTACGGAAAACGATTCGCGGCAGGAGATCGTTTTCCGGACCCCTGCTGGACCCCCAGGGACTTTTGGCCAGCTTGGGGGGGCCTCCTGACCCCCACAAGACTTGCCAAAAGTCCAGCAGGGTTCCGGAACGACCTCCTGCAGTCGAATCGTGTTGGTCTATGGCCGCCGCCATTTTGCGCCGCCATTTTGAAAAATGGCGCCGGCTGAAGACAACACGATTCAATTGCAGGAGGCCGTTCCGGACCGCTGCCGTTCTGGACCGCCGCTGGACCCCCAGGTAATTTAAGGCATTTGGGGGGGGGGGTTCGGGGGGGGGGGGGATTTAATTTAGGGGGTCGGGGGTGGGTTTTAGGGGGTTTTAGTGTGCCGGTTTTCCTGCCCTCCCCCTTCCCCCCGATTTACGATTTTTTGACGATAAATCGGGGGAATTGGTATTGTATCGTGGCCCTAACGATTTTTGATGATTTAAAATATATCGGACAATATTTTAAATCGTCAAAAAACGATTCACATCCCTACAATCTAATAAGCTGATAGCATTGCTATGCTGGTCAAAGTTCTTATCATGTTTCTCTCTGCTGATATAATGTTTCTTTGCTGGAACTTCTGCCAGTATATTTCTGTGGTGTACCCAACTCTCTCCAGGATAGCAACCTTGACCTCTAAATAGGTGGCTTTCCCAACTGAGTTGGCTGCTTGGAAAGCCACTTGACTGCTGCCTGAGAACAAGTTCACCAGGTAGGTTGTCCAACATGTTTTGGGCCAAGCCGAATCCTGAGCTATTCTTCATCCGCCTTCATTTTAAATAGGACATGAGGCATTAAGGTGGCCAGTGGTATCCTGTACAGACCAGTCTGCACAGCCTCCACTATCTGACGTAATACTGTATGCTGCTGTGCTATCTGTTCTTATAACAGCTGCTGCTGGTTAACTTGTGTTTGCATTACATCCTGTAGCTACTGTTGGCCAGTAGCAAGGACCCGGATCACCTGCTCCATTCTGCTGCTCTTGTGCTGGCCCAAGTGATTATCACTCCAGTGATAGGAGAGTGGAAAACAAAAGAAAAAAAAAACCTGTTGGCCTTTCCAGCCCTTATTCACTCCTTGACCCCAGACTAGCCAGGCATGGATAATCCCCTTGGCCTGTGTGCAAAGCGGGGTTGGAACTGACCTGGGAAAGAACCCCTCTGCAGAGGTTGTTTTTTTTTTTTTCCTGTGGCTGCAGTCCTTTGCCTGTACATTAAACTTCTGTGTTCTACCCTTCTAGCAGCACCTTCTTCTTTCCAACCTATTTCTTTAGTGAAGACAATAGGAATCGGATGATGAAAACAAGCCCTTTATTAAAATGCCCGACTCTGGCCGAGTTTCGCTCTTTTGCACAATTTTTTATTTTTTTTTGTATTAGCTGTAATACTGTTTGTTCGATTTGGATCCACAATTTATTGACTATTATTGCCTTCACTGTCGCTATCACATGGTAATGCTGTGTGGTTAAGAAAAAGTTCTTCTGATTTGAAATGAACTCAACTACACTGAATATTATTGCAATATCATCAATGTTAACAAATCCAAGTCCTGGTTCAATCAATTGCCCCTGAGGCAGCTCTGTGCAAAAGAGCGAAACTCGGCCAGAGTCGGGCATTTTAATAAAGGGCTTGTTTTCATCATCCGATTCCTATTGTCTTCACTGTTACACAGCCTACTGGATCGGCTACCGCTTTGTTTTTTGAGTCCAACCTATTTCTTTAGGCAATATACACATAATCGTCTTTTCACTTTCCTCTGGAGGCTTTGGCTTTTGTCTCTTTACCAGGCTTAGGAAAAAAAATTCCACGAATGACACCATATGTGGTAGCTTGAGCAGCAAATGATTTGATAACAGCCAGAGAAAGACTATGTAGACTCTGGCTGTGACTTCAGTGCACTTTATTTACAGTGGAGTTAACTCTAACAAACTGGCAGCCTGCCATCCCTTCAGAAGTTACAAGAAAACCATATAGCTCACCTTATTTCAGGTACGGCACAAATCTTTAGTTAGGGGAGGTCCTTGCAATCGGTAGCTTTCGCTCTACTTCCCAGATTCTTCTCTAATTCTCCGTGCCCTGCAAATTTTACCCTTGACTATAGGGAACTTCCTTAGACCAGAATCCCTTGCAGTTTTGATCCTTAAGTGAACCAGGCCAGATACCTGTAACTGGTCAATTAAGATGGTTTGAAGGAGTTTCCTATGGACTCCTTCATTTCCTCCCATAGCTTGGAAACCAAGTGAACACAAGCACAGAAAGAAAAGAATGAGAGAACAAAAGCCAGTTTCATAATCCCATCAACTGTATGTTTTATCTGTCACCTTTATACTCATTTGCAGATCAAGGATTAGCCTTATATCATATCAATGGACATATGGATAAATTTAGTCCAAAGGAGATGCTGAAAACTCATACATCAACATTGATGGGAGTCTCCATCATCATAATTGAACCTACTCAATAAATATGAATAGGGGCATTGTTTGTTCACCTCCCTCATCACTCATCTTCTATTCACCAACTTTAGTTGAGGCTTTACATTTTAATTATACTGTGGCTTTCTTGGTCTTTCTTTTGTTGTTATATTTCATTTTTATGATATTTTGTCCACAGTAGCCAAAAAATACTTGAAAAGAATGTAGTCTTTTTCTTTTGCTGCACACAATTTTTGTTGACAATATATTAATCAAATATTTTTTAAAAAGGTACTTGCTAATCTTTTTAAATATGATTTCCTAGGAGTGGGGTTATTTTTTAATTAATTACAGATTTTCTTTTTCTCTTTTTATGGCACAGTTCATGATTTATGATCATGATTAATAACATCTGCAGCTATGTTTTCAAAATTCATAAGCTAGAAACTATTTTTGATGTAAGATTGTCAACTCCTAATATGTTGCAACTTTTCTTTTCATAAATTTATTGTATCTTTTTTTTTTTTATAAATAGAAGACAGAAATTATAAATACCAAAAGCTACATATTTGTCTGTACTTATTTGAAACAAATATTAACATATTTTTTATGTTGGTAGTTTTTAAAATATATATGCAGTTATCTATTTGAATTGACATAAATAAGTAATAAGATATATCATATAATTCTAGCCCATACTTTAATAATGACATGAGTCTGAATATATTAACTGAAAGCAATAATAAATTATATAAATAATAACATATAAAATAAAGCAAGGATACTGATCTGTACATGGACAGTATAAATAAACCTGATTGGGCTCTTTTATTTTTTTAACATGTTTATGAGAACCATGGTCAGAAAACCAGATTAGTGTCCTTAATGCATTCTCCTTTGATTTTGATAGATTAAAGAAGACAAGTACAGTGGTATTGATACAGTAAACTATGATTTTTCCAGGCTGGATGACTTCTAAATATTAGTAGATACATAAATATATAGAGGTCCATATTCAATAGAGTTTATCCAGCTTAACCAGGCAAACCCTGTATGTTTAAATTTCCCACAGGTCTGAATGCCCTCAAGTTTTCTGTCTAAGTGATCATCCAAAGAAAATTTTATCTAGATATCTAGGATGTCTTAGCATGGGCCAAGCTTATCTCAAAACGTTAGCTGGATGATGCCGATATTCACCATTATCTAGCTGAATTATCTGAATAAGTTTAGGACTGCCTTAGACCAGTCCAGTTATCCAGGTATCATTTCAATTGCATGAGATAATTAGCAAGTGTAAGTATTCAAACAAGTTTGGTAATATATGCACATTACCTCTTACCAAATAGCAACCTGAGCACCTACTTCAGAACTTCACCCTGAAACACCCCTATACTGCAAATATGTGTGTACTTGCTTCTACACAGGATGGAAAGGCATTCAGACTGGACATGGGAGTGGCTGTTGATTGGTGGAAGACAGCTATTGGTCTGCCTATGGGAAACAGAGGGGGAGGAGAATCCACAGGGTTATAGTTCGGGGTCAGTGAAGGCAACGGGGACAAGTTTCCAGTGTTAATAGTGAGGTAGGAGGTTGGGAGTCAGTGGTAATGGGCACAGTGCTGAGTGGGCATAACAAGAAAAGAGTGCAGGATATGGATCATCATGGGAACATGACGTGCAATGGTCGTGGATTTTGCTGGAAGAAGGGAGTTTACAGATTGAGGTGTTGCAGTCTGTGTACGAATCTGCTACGTGGAGCCCGAGATCGGAGTCAGGAAGTGCAAGTGGGCAGGCTGGGGTGTTGAGGCCTGTATAGAATCCAGATGGGCTACCTACAGATGAGAAGGTGGGAGCAGGCCTGGATGAGGGTATCAGGAAACTTTGAGAGCAAGTGCAGAACCTTGTGGGGAAGCTGAAGGAATGAGCACTGGACCTCATGTGCCTGCCAGAGATCAGCATATAGGTGGGAAGTGGGCTGCAGCAAAAGGAGGGAGGGAGTGCAAAGGAAAGGGCAGGGATGCAAACTTGGGTACTCCTCATGGAGCAGGGAATTTGGTGGCTGTGGGGAGGGGTGGCGTGGTGTTGCGAGGGAGTCTTTCCCCAGTGCTGGTTATCTCCCTTCAGGTATTTGGTGTGCTGCATGCACAAACATTGGATGTTACTGCAGATGGTAGGGAGGTTTTTTCCTTTGGCGGCTTTTGCAGGAGTGAAGGGCTCTTCTTCCTTGAGGGGTGGGAAGAACAATACATTTCCTGACTGGAGGGGTGGGTTAGATGCATTATTCAGGGTGGAAAGGGTATCATTTTGATGGTTATGGTTCAGGAATGCCTGTTGCACTTGGCTGGCTGGAGTGGGAGATGAGATGGGGGGAATGGGCAGTTGATATTTCAGATCGGAGGGTTATGGATAGTGGCCTGGTGGGGCAGAGGATGTTATGTAGAGGGGAAGGAGGGAGTGCACCTTGGGGAGCTACGGGGGACGGGGAAATTTCAGCATGGGGGTTCTTAAATATGGGTGAGAGAGAAATAGGTTTAATGGTCTCGGTATGGCAGGTGTGCACCTTTGATGTTTCCACACAATGTTGCGTACACTGTGTCTGCTGTTGCAGGCCCTTCAGTTGGAGAGGAAAAACCTGGAATGGCAGGAAGTGTGGAAGAGGCTGAAGGACTTGAGCTACTTGTCCTCTTCTTTGTCTTTGTCTTCATCATTGACATTGTTGTGTATTCTGAAGCCAGGGGTGCAAGAGCTGTGGGGAATGGCCCAGGGCAGAACTTGGAATATCCAGCTCTGGTGGCTTTGATGGAGTTATGGGAAAGTGTCCCAAAAGGGTTGAAGAGAATGATCAGGAAGCAAAGATATGATGATATTTTCAAATTTTTAGAGGGTAGGAGGGGAGTTAAGAAGGGTAGGAGAAAAAGGAAGATGAAGGGCAATAAGGTCATAAGTTTGGTGAGATGATTTCTGCATCTAGGAAGCATCATAGGCCACTTTGATTCCTCTCACTATGATGCTTTGCTAGCTTACACTGAAAGCATTCTCGGGGTATTCAAAAACTACGAGGGTTGGCCTTGGTTAAATTATGATGAATGGTTCTGGGATAAAATGGAGGGAAACAGCTTTATGACATGGGGTACTCAAGACATTAATTTGTGGCTAACACAAATGAATAAACAGCATGGCGG
Organism: Rhinatrema bivittatum; assembly: GCF_901001135.1. Taxonomy (NCBI): domain Eukaryota; kingdom Metazoa; phylum Chordata; class Amphibia; order Gymnophiona; family Rhinatrematidae; genus Rhinatrema; species Rhinatrema bivittatum. Next base: position 56,030 of record NW_021821318.1, read on the forward strand.
TAGAGCAAGGCAGTGTGTAGGAGGACACAGGCTAGTTCCTTTTGTGAGTTGGGAAGATCTGGGAATAGTAGGAAATCCTCGTAAATAACAGGTGGACAATATGGACATGAGTTGGAGATTCAATAAGTTGGTGTATCTCTTCCCGGACTGTAAATTTTGTCATGCATGCTCCATCTGTGGCATGGGATATCCTGCCATTAAGTGCAGCAAATGACCCACAGTGGGTATCAGCAGGGAAGCCAAGTCTTGATGCTTTATTGGAGAGGGCCTCATTGCCTGTTAGTCTTGAGGCTATGTTGGGGTGATTGCAGAAGTATACAAATAAGGCAGCTGTGACATTGATAAAGGAAGGGTTTGGGATGGTTCCCGAATCCCTATGAGAGTTTGAGGGATGGGGGGTATGTTCGGAGTGCCAAGTTGGTGAGTCATTTTGCTGTGGTAGTTTGGGCCAAGTTGGAGACTGAACTGTTTTTGGAGCATATTGTGGGACATTTCGATGAGTTACCTTTTGAGTTGAATGCACATACCTCTACTTGCGGTGGTTCTAAAGAAAGAGGTGGATAAGGACAGATTGATATTGAATTTGTGATTCCCACCTGGTTCTTCTGTGAATGATTTTGGGTCAAAGGACAGGTTCTCAGTTCATTATATGTCATTTGATGCAGTGGTGCCATTAGTTTGGAAGACCGGCAGGGATGCTTACCCACTAAGGTGGACGTTGAATTTGCATTCTGATTATTACCGATTCATCCCACCAGTTTTCCTTTATTGGGTTTTGCTTTTCAGATACAGTATTTTGTGGACCAATGTTTGCCCATGGGATGCATGACATCTTCCTCTTATTTTGAAACTTTTGTACCTTTGTACAGTGGGTAACTGTTGCGTCCGTCAGTCTCAGACGGATTCGCCCGACATGCCTCATTTCTATTTCAGCCTTCCCTACCAGCCTCGGGAGAATGGCGTCTGTAGTGTCTCCTTGCCGTACCCTCCGGCATCCTCGGAACGTCTTTGGCACAGCGTCCCGCCATGTTGACCTGAGGCATCCTAGGGCGCGCACTTGCACAAGCCTCACGCCTTGTAGCAGTGTTGGCACGAATCTCGAGGGCGTCCCCCTCGAGTGATGTCAGTGCTTCCTACTACTAAAGGTTGCCCATTTGCTGACTCTCGCTGAGTTAGCAACGGATTGGATTTGTTCCGGTCTGAAGCTGTTCTGCCACTTCTGCTGCTGCAAAAAGCTATCTTTACTCTCCGGGGTTCTAATAACTTGGGTACCCGCCTCTCGGGGGCCCTTTTCTTATTTCCAGGTGCCTTTCCAGAATCCAGGTACTCGCTCCTCGAGGGCCTGTGTGTCTATCCTGGTGCCTGCTACCAATTCTTCTACCTGCTGGAACACTACCTATCAACTATAGAGAGTGAGTACTACTTTTCCCAGTCTGTTCATCTACAGCTCCTCGTTGTCTATCTGCATCGGGCCCTACACCAACATTGTGGAACGGGTCTCCTCCTCCGAGGATCACAGACTGTTGCTACCTATCCTCTCTCTACTGCTTATTGGGAACTCTATCTATTCAGCTACAAGAGAGTGTGTAATAACATCTGCCAGTCTGTCTCTCCTACAGTGCCTCACTGGATATCTGCATCGGGACCTTATACCACACCGTTGTGGGACGGCCTCCTCTGCCGAGGATCACAGACTGTTGCTATCTAATTCACTCTCCGTGCGGCGGGCTCCAGGCCAAGTCACAGGCATATCTCCCAGCTTTGGCACATGTAGGTCTTTTAAAATTGACCAGGTAGTGTCTAGGTAACCAGAAGAAAAGGTGCAAAAGCTCAGGGAGATAGTACAATTGGTGCATGCAGCTGAAAAGGTGACACTTTGGCAGATTCAGTCTTTGATCCGGTCTTTAAACTTTGCGTGTAAAGTAATTCCAATACGGAGGGCATTAATCAGAAGGTTGTCAGCTTTGACTGCAGGAGTTACGTTGGCACATCACTTTATTCATGTAACTAGAAGAGTCAGAGAATGGGATGATTTGGGTGTGTGGGTGACCTTTTTGGAATCATTTAACAGAATGTATATGATGCAGGAAGAAAAGATGACCAACTGTGATATTGAGCTCTATTTGGATTGAGGAGGTGTGATCGGCTTAGGGGTTTACTGGCAGTATTTATGGTGCATGGACTGCTGGCCAGCTGTGTGGGTGGAATTGGAGTTACCAAAAAATAACTTTCTTGGAATTGTTAACCATGATGGTGGATTTGGCATTATGGGGTCACAGTTTGTAAGAGAAGAAGGTTCTGCTTTGGTGTGATAACTTGGAAGTTAGAAGTTAGCTAAATACAAGCACATATCTGTTTTGTTGCAGGAGTTGGTGCTACTGAGCCATGGGTGGAATGTCATTTGCCAATTGCCACAGTTACCAGTTGTCCCAAGTACTTAGGTTAGAGATTATCAACCTGGAATGGAATGCAGAGTTGTCAAAAACCCATTCTTATCATATCACAGCGGTGACTTTCATGGAGGAAATGGTTCTGTCGGAAGAGCAGATCCAGCACATTGGGTGTTGGCAATCAGAGAATTTGTTTCTTATGTTCACAAGGGATTGTGAAAGTGTTTCATCTCAGATTGGAGTGCTTTTGTTGTGGGTTATTCATTAACCATTGGTTTGTGCTGTTTCTTTCATAATTGCAGGTGAATTCCATCAAGTCTAAGTATGCCTGGGTCATGAGCCACTCTTTTGTACATAGAGTCTACCAAAGGGTGCTACTGAGGCTATATGGTGAGCACTTGGGCTTGGCGGCAGTAATATGATGGATCTACTGGTTCAGTAACTGAGGAATGCAGAGAACTCAGTTGTTGCCGGTCATCAAGAGACACATGACAACATGTCACTCACCCAAAATCATTGTGGCTCACTTGGGAGTAACAATTTTGGGGCTTGGACTTGCAGGGCATTTTTTGCAGCTGCCAGAAAAGATTTAGGTTGTTTGAGAAATTTGATGCCTATCACCAAGTTTGGGTGGTCATATATAGTTGTTAGGTTCAAATTCAGGTTTAGCCTCTGTGGAAGTGGAGTGCTAAAAAGGTCATAAGGCAAATTGGCATGTGGGTTGTGGTACAGGGACATTTCAGAGTCAGGCATGAATGGGATATGGTCATTTGTCCGTGGCTTTACCGGTCTGATAGGATACATTTGTCTGATGTTCGGACTGACATCTTTAACAATTCACTTCAGGAGGCTTTCAAAATATTTTTTTACTCATGGGAAGAAGGACTGCAGTTAGAGGGAGACAAGGACAATTCTGAATTTCCAAATCAGGGACTTTCCCCGGGGTTCCTGCGGCAGTTCACCGTCTTGGGCAAGGTAGGGAACCGCGGTTGTGGCCTTCCATGGCTGCGGAACACAACACTAAGTTTTGGAATTGTACAAAATGCAAAGATTCAGATCTCTATGGTTGACAAGGTGAGGCACATGTAGTTGGGGAGGGGGGGGAGCTGCTACTTAAGGCAGCTGATGTTCAGTATGATCGCTGTTCAAGCTGTAGATGCTCTCCTGCTGGGATAGTGGGATGAGAACCAGTATACAGCGGTGGGATGCTGTCGTAAGTTGGAAAGTCTAGAAGGGGGGGATCTTAGCAATATGCCATTGGGGGGTGTGGTGGCAAGCTGTATGATGATGTAAAGGGGGGATGAAGGTAGCGTGGGGACATGTGTGGCTTTGTGTATGGCTTGGCTTGGGTTACGTGTAGATGTTAATAAATTGTGGCCATTGTAAACCCAAAGCTGTGTGAAGTATGTTTTGTGGGAAGGGGGAGGATGCCAAGTCAGGACTCCCTGACTTGTTCATAACATGAACAAGTCAGGGAGTCCTGACTTGTTCATGTTATAAAATATCATATACAGACTTGCATGCTAATTGCATGTGTATATGCTATTTTTACATGTGCAATCACACATAAAGCCTTGAAAATTCCATCCTAAAATTCATACTGCTCCTAGCAGTATCCAAAATTGCTCTGATAGCAGCATTGGTAGCATCAGTTAATATGAATCTAGCACATTGCTTGAGGTATACTAGTCTTTGAACATATTTTTCTAGCATTTATGATCTTCCCTTATCTTTGTTTATGAGTCCTACCTCCATTATGGCACTGCTTCTGTTCAGTACTTAAAAGCTCTTTATCAGTCCAAATAATGGCCTGATGTGCAGCTGTTGCTGTGCTGGGATATAATTCTTCATCAGCATTTCATACTCTTGGAGTTATCTCTTCTTGTGGTTTTTCCTTTATTGGCTCATTGTCATACTCTTATGGAAGTAGAATAAACTCCCTATTTAACTCACCATCTGTGGTTTCTCATTTCTGACTGGATTTTTGCTGGTATATCTTTCTTTTTAAATACTGTTACATGAACATAAAAACATTATTTTACATATTACCAACTTGTTACAACACAGATGATAAAATTCAGTCTCTTGCTTTTTTAGTCTATCTTTAATTTGTCTTGTCTGTCCTGCAGCTCAGCTGCATCAATAATAATGCTGCGGTCCAGCTGCTCATTGGTCAAACTAGCCTTTGGCTGTCTTAACAAGGGATTTAGTTTGATTGAAAATGATGGCCCTCCTACTGTTCTTTTGACATTTCTGCTCATCTCAAACTGCATTTTCTATCATGCTACCTTTTTGGTATTCAATTCATCTGAGATATGCTTTAGCACAGCGATTTGTGCAAGAGCAACTTGCCAGATTTAGCTCATCTGCCCATCGCTCACATTTGATGATACTTCCCAAAACAGTTTACTTTGCTTGGCAGTCAGCTCATTCCTAAAATAACTTGAACTCTTTTGAAGAAATATGTTTCTTTTCAATCTAAAATCATTTTTGTCTTCGTTTGCCACTTTCTCCATTTCTCTAAAAGGATGGATTTTTTTTTCCCTTTGAAAATTAAGAACAGCAGTAAACGTAGAAAGGTTCGTGGAGACTGAGGAAATGATATGGCATGCAGATACAGAGCAACACACGCACACACACACACACACACACACACATGCATCAGCTCACACAGTACCATGTACACCTAGCATACTCCCAATAATTTGCTTATTTATAGTTTTTCTGTATTTCCCAAGAGTTAGTAAAAAATTACACTGAAATTTAAAATGATATTCATAGAGTTGCAAAACAGTTTAATTTATAAGACTAGGCAATACACAGGGACATTTAAATCTGATTATCTGGGATGACTCAATATTTCCTGATTACTTCAGCTTTGATTTTTAAGTGAGCCAACATGAGCATTTTGAAGTGAGTAGTCCATGATTTGCATAACTTATCAGTTGAGAGGTAGGAAGGGTTTTCACTATTTAAATAGCCCTCACATATTGTACATCCTAAGACTTTTAGCAACAATTTTTCAATAGGTATCAAAAGCTTAATTTTCTAAAGAACTGGGGCTCAATGTACTGAAGATTTTTTCCCATTACGAAGTCAGCTGCATCTAACTGGCTAGGTTTTCATTTTAAAATTTGCTTTTATTTGTCTGGCTAGATTGAGGTCAGCAATTTGTAAGAATGGTGTTGAGTGTTTAATTCTGTCTGGTTAGTCTTGAATATCAAGCTGGGGAACGCTCCAGAGCTGCCCCTTTTCTGTCTGGCTAAATTTTTGTGCCTTGTGAATTTGCCCTGAAAAATTCACAGGGTCATTCAACAAAATGTGTTAGAGCTTTAATGTGTGCATTAGGGCCCTAATGCCCATGATAGCGCCATAATGCATGCATTAATTTTCGCATTGTGAGATGCGTATACACATTTTGAAAATTTAGTCAAAGGGGAGGAGTTTGGGCTGAGTTTATGAAAATGAGGGGTGTTTAATGTTGCGTGCGATTGCATAATGCATGTTATTGCACGTTTTAATGCCAAAATAACTACATCTTTTTTCCTGGCATTATGCTGTGTGATATGCCCAAACCAGGATTTGCAATATTTATCACAAATCCAATTTTGAGAAGGAGAGGAAGAGAGGGGGAGAGGGAGTGGAGTGGAGTGAGAGAGAGAGAGAGAGAGCCTCTGCGATGGCATACATATTTGTCATCTATTTATACCACTGTAGGAGGGTCAACTGGTAACTTGAGGTGAGGTTTTGGTGGTGGTCTAGGGTTTGAGGGTAGTTTTACATGCACAGTCAGAGGTGCAAACAGCACAGAACACATCAGTGAACATTTGATGTGATTTGGAATGAGGAAAGGTACACAAAGATGAGATTTGTACAATGTAAGCTATCAAGCTAAAATGTTCACTGATGTGTACTGTGCTTTTCGTACCATTGACTGTGCATATAAAACTGCTCCCTAAACCCTAGACCATGACCAAAACCTCAGCTCGAGTTATTAGTTGACCCTCCTACAGTGATATAAATAGTTTACTTATATGAGAGCCTTCTAAAGAGTCTCTCTTTCTCTCTCTCTCTGTTTCAAAGGTAAAATATTGCAGGTGCAATAAATTTAACGCGTGCTGCAGTAAAATTCCTATGCGAAGCACTAAAATAGCGTGCGTTACAGTAATTCAACAATTACCTTAACCACAACCCTTTTTTATTGCAGGTTTTAATCATGTGAAATTTATAGCAAAATGATGAATCTAGGCCTTAGTGACATCAGTGGTGGAAATTTTTCAAAGTCAGATTTACCCTATTAAACTTCAGAAATTAGCTGGATGTACTTTGTTAAAATTGACCCAAGTGTGCCTTTTTTTTTTTTTTTGGGGGGGGGGGATTTATTCAGCTCATTTTATTTAATTTTGTTTTTTGTTTTTAGCAAGATTTTTGTTTTATTGTGTTTTATTTGGTTACTTACATATGCAAAATGCTCGTAAAGTCACACATGCATAAAATCAATTTTATTTGCAAAAGTGCAATTTTTTGCACATAAAACCGATATGATATGTAATTTCTCTACGTGAATGTTGGTATATAAAAGTTCAAACTAACTAACTAAATAAATAAATAATGTACAAATATAAAGTAACAAAAGGAAGACATTCACAATCCAAACGATGATAGGAAATCACTGAGGGTGTGATTTTGTATAGCATTTACATGCTTAAAAATGGGTTTTACATGTGTAAATGCACTTTACCTATGTAAGTTGGCTTTTGAAAATTGCTGCAGTACGTGCCATTGAATTGTCCATAGGCTTTAATCACATAAGGGCACTTTACACATGTAAATTGCTTTTGAAAATTGCTGCAATAGTATTTTATATTTACACGTGTAACTCTTTTGAAAAATTCACTTGTGCATATATAGGGTTCCATTTTAGGAGTTATTACGGAGGAAAAAGATCTGGGCAACATAGTTGTTAATGCTTTGAAATTGTCAGCTCAGTGTGCTGTAGCAGTCAAAAAAAGCAAACAGAATGTTAGAAACTATTAGGAAGGGAATGGCAAATAAAATGGAGAATGTCATAATGCCTCTGTATTGGTCAATGTTAGTTCGCACCTTTGAATATTGTGTGCAATTCTGGTCACCACATCTTAAAAAAAGATATAGTTGCACTGGGAAAAGTACAGAGGACAACCAAACTGATAAAGGGAATGGGACAGTTCCCCTAAGAGGAAAGGCTGAAGAGGTTAGGGCTGTTCAGCTTGGAGAAGAGACAGCTGAGGGGGGATATGATAGAGGAATACAAAATCATAAAAGGACTTGAATGGGAAAATGTAAAATTGTTATTTACTCTTTCGGATAATGCAAGGATTAGGGGGCACTCTAGGAAATTAGCAAGTATCACATTTAAAACAAATCAGAGAAAATTCTTTTTCATTCAACACTCAGTTAAGCTCTGGAATTTGTTGCCAGAGGATGTGGTTAAAGGCAGCTAGTGTAGCTGGGATTAAAACAGGTTTAGATAAGTTCCTAGAAGAAAAGTTTATAAACTGCTATTAATCAATAAAAAAATAGAAGCTGAGATCTATTTAATGTTTACAGACTTGGCAGGTACTTGATACTTGGATTAGCCACTGTTCGAGACAGGATACTGTGCTTGATGGACCCTTGGTCTGATCCAGAATGACATATCTTATGTTCTTATGTTAATTTTCTCCACTGCTTTTGCTCACCTAATTTTTCTCCACCAGCAGCTTCTTCCTGTTCCTTTGGATGTTCAGCTTGATTAAAACTTGCCATGATTGGTGATACAGCACCAAGAGACTTTGTTCATAGTTATCAGAGGTATATCCACAATTCAATACCTTTCATCCTTCCATAAGAATCTTAGATGTTGGCAGTGACAGCTTTTCTGGATGAAAGACTCATACCACTATTCCCTCTGAAATCCAGCACACTAGTGTAGCCTGAAAATGGTCAGGGTCTTGCTCTTGAGCAATAACTCTGATGCCTTCTCCCCAGGGCTTATGAATACTGTACCTGCAGGAATCCTGCCCTAAGGAATAGGAACCTCGTAGGGATTTGCAATCGTTTAGAATGAATTAGGCAATTTCAATGAAATTTCCTATTTCGTCCTGGTTCGTGGAACTGGAAAACCAAGCCAAATTTTCCCAAAATTTCATGAAAATTCAGTTTTCGGGTTAGTGCGTACTAACGGGAGTCAATGCACTAACTCATTGGTGCGCGCTAACTCCCATTAGTGCACGCTAATGTTAAAATGTTAGCACGCACTAACCCAAAATTCGGGTCCCCTGAATTTCAAAGGCCTGAACCGTGGGAAATACGAAATTTCCTGCGGTGGGCCGAAAATGAAGCCCGAACCTTTTGGTTTGGGCTTTGCACATCTCTAGAACCTAGGTAGGGAACTGAAGCAGGGACTCTCACATGGCAGCACATAGCATGGTGTCTGGTCCATTGGACCATGCCTGCCTCACCACTTTATTTTCAGCCAGTCTGTAATTTACAAAATGGAAACTGGAGACAAGACAAGGCACCACTAAGTCAAGGTCAGTATTGTATGCATGCTGATTGTGCTTCCATATTTATCATATGCTCTTTTGACTTAATGAGTTCTATTTTTAGGGAGCTTTAAGGAATGATGCAAAGTCTGCAGTTCTAGAAACACAAATAGTATTTTACTTATTTTCAACTCTTCTGATACCTATCTGATTATCTCTCAGTTCTTACTGTGCATATTGATGCCATTCATATTATATTCAATGTTTAGGAATTTTAAAATTATTCTTATTCATTTGCCTATTTCGGTACCATCCTCTATGTTTCCAGCTTGGGTCATACCATATATCTTTTAGGCAGTTTGGTTCAAGAACAGTCCTAGGAAATGAGCAGGAACACATAATTAAGAAAAATAACAAACTTTCATAAAAATAACTCTTTTAGCTGCACATCATTTCTACTCATGCTTGCAGCTCAGACCAAAAAAATAATTCCTCTGGCATCATGCCTGCTTACAATATCTGTACAGGTCATATTCAGCAAATCCAACTCAAGGAAATCCAAGGAAAATGTGGCTTTGGCAAAATTCATTACACCTACATGCAATTTTTGTATGGTGTACTCAGAGTATGATATAAATATAAATATATATATATATAATAAATACTATGACAGCAAGGAATGGTAGGAATAGAGTATTTTCCAGAATATTTATCTGAAAAAAATGCAAGGAAACAGAAAAAAATTGCAAAAAAATGTTTCCATTCTTTTAAACTCCATTGTTAAAGTTATTGTATTTCATTACTCAACAATAATAGGTAGATTTTAAAAGTGTTGCTCACATAAAAACTGCCTCATACATGCATATGTAGGGGCCACACACCAGCAATGTGAATTTTAAGAAGCCAGGAAGTATGCATAAAATGGGGGGGAGGGTGTGTGTGAGAAAGAGAGACAGACAATCTAACACTCTCTATATATCCCACTGTAAGAGGGGCACTTTCAACTCAAGGTGAGATTTTTGGGAGGGGGGTTTATATTGATCTGCCTAGGGCACAAGGGTGTGTAGACCCTTGTAATACCACCACCCGCAGAAAAATAATACTCTGAGTTGAAAGTGCTACTCTCATAGTAGGAGATTGTTGCGTCAGAGGTGGACTCTTGGGTTGAGGTGGGATTGACGCAATCCGTAGGTAAGGACCTATGGGTCCCCACCATCAGCAGGCAGAGTGGGCTGATAGACAGAGGCCACTGGAGCTTCACCTATACCAGCCTTCGTTCCCTGTGGTTTGAGCCTTTGGGTGCTGGGGCCGGCAGGACTTAGGTGGGCCTCTGTGTGGAGTCAGAGTAAGGATCAATTCAGCCCAGAGCCAGCAGATGAGAGATGGTACAGTCTTACTCCAGACACATTTATATCATGGAAACTAGGGCACCAATGGAATGGTGGCAGAGGGTGCTCGAGCAAAAGCAGGCCGAAGCCTGAGTAGACCACATCCAGGGGATAAGCCAGAGAGGCATCGAAGAGCAGGCTTGAGTCAGGGCTGGCGGCAATCCGAAGACAGTGGCAAGCAAGGCTGAGATCTTATCATGGAGACAGTCAATAGTGTAGTCAGGCAAAGCAGAGGTCTGTGTCTGGAGGTAGAAAATAGCGTAGTCAAGTGAAGCAGAGGTCTGGGTCTGGAAATAGGCTATAGCATAGTCAGGGAAAGCAGAGTTCTAGGTCTGGGTCTGGAGATAGGCAATAGCATAGTCAGGCGAAGCAGAGGTCTGGGTATGGAGATAGGCAATAGTGTAGTCAGGTGAAGCAGAGGTCCAGGCTTGGAGAGAGTCAATAGTGTGGTCAGGCGAAGCAGAGGTTCGGGCCCGGAGAGAATCAAAGGTGCAGCCAGGCGAAGCAGAGGTCCAGGCCCAGAGTCAACGGTGAGGTCAAGCAAAGCAGAGTCAAAGTCTGTGTAGGCAATCCAAGGAATGAAGCAAGGTAGGAACAAGGATACAGGAACCAGGAACAACGAGGAACTGTAACGCAGAGATGAGACGAATCTCTAGGAGGCAATAAGTACTCGACCAGTGAGACCTGTTGCAAAGACAATTCTAAGGAGCGGAGCCTGAGTTTAAATACTGTAGCTGTTGACATCATCATCCAGGGCAGCGGCTAAGTTCCCTCCGCGGTCTCTATTTAAAGATCAATGATGCACACGCGCCTAGGGTGATGTGCGGTGCGAGTAGCAGCATCTCTCCGCAGGCCACGCGGAGAGGTCCAACAAAGAAGTGGTGGCAGGACTGGGATCGCCGGGGACTACAGCAGGGCCGGAGGCACTGGGGGAGGCCCAAGGATGAAGCTGATGGCCCACCGCCTCCAACGAGGAGGAACCAGGAGCTGGAGTCACTGTAGAGAGGTGAGGGGGTCGTGCCGTGGGTCTGCCGTGGAGGGCACGCATATCAGAGATATATAGTGTCAGATTCTCTCTCTATCCCTCCCTCCCTCCTTTCCCCATATGGTCATTTTTGTGAGTACGTACATAAAGGCTGCACACATACACATGGTTGGGATATTTTAAATGATACGTGTTTACTTGCACACATGATATAAAATTGTGTCTTTGCTCGTGTGCCCAATACGTGCATTTATGGGAGTAAGATTCTAAGAAAATATATTTTTAAAAAATGGTTTGGTTGGTTAAAATACATTTGTAAACTGGGCTAAATAAAGAAAATTTGTTGAACCAGACTGATCAATACATAGCATTCTTTCTCCCAAGGAGTACAGTGAAAGTTGTGGCTTTCAACTGTAACAAGAACAATTCCAGCTACCAGCAAGGTCAAAAGATTATAAAGCTGCGCTTAAAAAATTCAGAGTATGGCATGCAAATAGGTATTCCCTTTGTAAAACTTGAATCCTCCCAATAAACAGCCCTCAACCTAGAACCTGTATAAAAAGACTGCAGAGATCAGAAAGTGCAAGCCTGAGTTGTATTCCTTTTTATGTTCTGTGTGAGCCTTTTACCCACAGGTTGCACTAAAACATGCGAGATAAGTGCCATGATTCGATTGTCCTAAATGAACATCAAAGGGATTTAAAGGGGGAGGTAAGGGTGCTATGGAGTAGCGATGAGAGAAGGCATGTGTCTGTGAAGCTCTGCACCTCCTGGAGCTAATTTTCCTTTGTTCCCCTCTGCTATATATGTTTTCTCATGGTATAAAGGTGTTTTCAATTGCTTTTAATGCCTGGAGTGGATGTGCTGCTCAAAAAAAGGTAAATTGCTAGCATCTAGCACCCTAATATTGAGCTCCCACCGAACACACAGTGCACTGGAAAGGTTCATTACATATTTTTTATCATGAGGTGGGTGAATCAGAAGGCCTGTGTGGTGGCGGGAAGGAGAAGGCAGGAAGCAAGGAGGGACAGGCTACGCTGGAGAGAGAATCATGATGGCACAAATTCTAAATGAATTAAAGAATTGCAAGCAGATGTAATGAGAGGTCTGGGCCAGATGTCCTCTTTATGGCAGACATTAAAACAATGTGGGACAATATGTGCCCCTCAGGTAGAGGAAACTAGAACATCGGATGTTGGCTGTGAAAGATTGGGAGTCCTGGCAGCTCTAAAAAATCAGATCAAAGAGTGGGTGAGGATACCTGAAAATTCTGAAGGCTCAAATGTTAGGGAGTTTCTGGAGCAAATGATTCAGGAACTGCTAAGCCCAGCTCAAGATAGATCAAAGGCCACTGAGTGCTGTGGAGAAATCAGATTGGTAGCTCATCCCCATTTGTTTTTACTATTAAATTTCATAAGTTTCATAACAAAGAGTGGGTGCTTAGAAGGACAAGAAAGCTCGGCCAATTGATGTTTAGGGGAAATAAGGTCGCAATCTTTCCTGATTATAGCTATGCAACACAAAGAAACATGAGGGGTATGTGTGGGTGAAGAAGATTCTTCATGAAAAAAGTTTGAAATTTTGGATGGTATACCCAGTAAAACCAGCTGTATTTGTAAATAGGCCTGGCGTGGTTCTGACTCACCAGGAGAGGTGATGTCCTATCTAAACATGCATGGCCAAGATGGCGCTCCTTCTCCATCTGGTGAGGGTGATCGTCATGGTCGTGGAGGAAGAACAAAGGAGCAGCAAAGGACATTTGTGTCAAGTGGAGCGAGTTCAAGACAGCATGGCAGCCAGTGGGGGGGAGTCAGGAGCATGAGATCCTTGTACTGAGTGACTCAGAGGCCTGGCCATGACTGTCTGCGCGAGTTCTTTGACCGTGCAGTTGGGTTCAGAAAAGAACAAGACCAGTGGCAAGCCTGGTAGAGGACCAATAAGGAGATGGGGTGGTGTGATCGAGAAGCTGCAGGGTGCAAGTAAAATAGAAGCATCTGCTGAGATGTGGCATTTTATAAAAAATGTTTGATCAGCCTGATCCTCTGTCCTGGGAAGTGATGGAAGGAAGCTATGATAATGTCAGCTTACAGAAGCATGATATCCTTTTGTTTCTCTCTTGTTTATGCCTGATGAGGAAACCCCCCCCCCCTTTTTTAAAAATTGAGGCATATTATAGGTGGGTTATAAGCAGGAGGTATGTTATGAGTGTATGATCATTCAGTGTCTTACAAGAGGGGTTAGCTTTGGGATAGGGGTGGGAAAGACATGATTAAAAAAGGGTTTCTGTGTGAGGGGGGGGAGTTGTTTGTAGGAAGGGGAAGGAAGGGAAGTGTGTTGTGGGGGGGTTAACCTTGGGATTATTACAATGGACGTTCCTTGTCTAATGATGTATAAGCTTACTTTTGGATTCAGTGGAAAGAAGTTTCAACTATCCTATGGAGAGTGATCCTGAAAGAGCAGTCTGGAGTGAGGTGTTATGCTCCTATGGCTCAACATATTGGAAGATGTTAGATGGACAGAAAATCTGTACTCAATGGGGCCCTATTGGAAAGTGAAATAATATTCTTACTCTGCTGATCCTCATCCATAAGAAAATTGTGGGAAGCATAGGAAGGAGTTGGGAATTGATGGGGTGGGGGAAGAGGGGGTGGAGAGGGGTGGGTGGGACTGGTGGTATATGTAGGGAAGATTAAGCAAGGGGGGTTCTCTGAAGGTTGAGATTAGTTAGGGAAGGTTGGGAGTAGTTGGAAGGGTGGGTAGGGCTGGGTTTTTGAATTAAGGATGGGAATACGTAGATGGGGTGGTCCTCCCTTCAGGTCCCAAAGTTATTCCCACTTGAGGGGTACTGGGCTGTGTGGAGTTAAGGGTGTGCTGGGATTGGGGTGGGGGGGAAGGGCTGGGGTGGATTTAAGTAGTTTGAAGGTTAAAGGTTACTGGTTTGGGAGAGTGAAGGGTGGGAGTAAACACGTACCAGCAAAAGTGGATATGTAGTGAAGCAGAGGAGTAGATTTAATTTCTATTTAAATAGTAGGGGATTGCGTGCCTGCAGTCGGCCGGAGCACACAACTTACTTCAGCCCTGGGGCTGAAGTAAGTTTGTAAATAAAAGAAAACAAAGAAAAAGGTAGGGGGAAAGGGCAGGGGAGGTAGGGGAAGGGGAAGGGAAAGGTGAGGTGGAGGGGGAGGAATGGGGGAAGGCAGTGCGGCTCGGAGCGAGCTGTTGGTGCATGCAAGGTGTACAATTGTTCCACCCCCTTGTGTGCACCGACCCGCAATTTTATAACATGCGCGTGGTTAGCGAGTGCTAATGTATGCCCACACGCAGGTTTGAAAATCTACCCTAAGGCTTTTAGAATTGGCCCGAAGGGAGTTGAAATCTGTGGAAATAAGTAAAGATCAGTAAGGCTTTTAAATTTACTTAGGCTTACATTTTATGAGTATGGCGATAAGCCAGGGGCATTTCTGGTAAAAGCTGTGAAGAAGAGGGTTGGCAAAGCTTGTATTCATAAGATATGAAAGACTGATGGTAATATTCTAAATTTGAGAAACAATCCTTTATTAGTATTTTACGAATTTATACACAAATACTGAAATGGTGACTAGGAAGAGATATGTAACTTTTTAAATGGTCTTGGACATGACTAAACTGTAGCCAAATCATATAGAGAAGTTGTCAGAGCCAATAACTCTCATAGAACTGCAGGCGGTTATAAACGCACTACCTGGTCGTAAATGTCCAGCTCTGATGGATACACCATAGATTTTTAAAAAAAAACAATTTTCAGGAAGTGGCGTATCTATTATATTTGACTTTCAATTTGGCAGGGCTGGTCATGTCTTCATTGAGAGATATGGCTGATAGAAATAGTACTCTTATTCTTAAACCTGGCAAAGATGGTGTTGATTATGGGTCTTACTGGCCCATTTCTTTTCTATAATTCTGATATTAAAATTGTGGCCAAAGTCTTTGCAGCTAAGATTGGAGTGAGTAATTCCTCAATTGATTCATAATGATCCATCTGGAATTGGTAAGGGTAGGGTATCTACCTCCAACACTAGGTGATTGTTTAACATTTGCATTTCGCTAAGCAGAAGGATGTTTCTTATCTTCTGTTGTCCCTAGATGCAGAGAGTGTCTTGGCCATTTCTTTTCGAGATGATGACTCATACGGGTATTCCAGATAAATTTGTAGCGTGGGTTTCTGCTATGTATGAAAGACCTAGAGCAAGATTGATATTCAATGGTACCTTGTCTCTCTTTGTTAGGATTACACCGGATACTAGCAAGTCTGCCCACTATCACCATTGTTTAATTTAGTTATTGAGCCCCTTGTAAGAAGCAATTAATTGAAACAGGAATGAAATTTCGGGGTAGGAATCATGTTATATCTTTTTATGTGGATGACGTTCTCATTTAACTCAATAAGCCTTGTATGTTGGGGTCAGTCTTACCTGAACTTTTGAATGGGTTTTAGAGGCTCTCTGGAAGGATATCACATTAATTATGATGTCTACAATGTTCTTCTTTATTGGTTGGGTGCTTCTCTAGGATTTTATTTCTGCTTTTTATCAAGTTGAGGATGGATTTCAGTACCTTGGGATTTTAGTGTCTAAAGATTTCAGAAATCTATATGCTAAGAATTATGGGCCAATGATAGGTAAAAAAAGCAGATATGGTTGCCTCTTGATTTCCTGGGCAGGGTTGAATTAATTTACTAAAAATGAATATTTTGCCTAAGTTGCTGTATTTTTGCAGTAACTTCCATATTCAGTACTTTCCGTGTTCAGTATCTGCACAGTTTCTGTGGAGTTGCATAAAGCTATGGCTCAGTTTATATGCAATGAAGTAAAAGCTCAGATACGGTTGGGGAAACTGTGTTTTCCTAAAGCACAGGGTGGAATGGCGCTTCCTAATCTGAGGTTATATTATTGGGCTAGTAGGTTGGTCTGTTTGCATGAATGGCTTAATAGGTGTGATGCTGTATGGTTAGCTATAGAAAGGGTGCAAGCTGAGAGGGTTAATCTTACTATGCTTCTTTTTCTTTCTCCTAGATCTCCTTTGCACCATAAAATTGGTAGAACAAGTCCTGTACTAGGGCATACTCTTTCTGTGTGGAGCCAAGTTAATACGTTTGTAGGGAGGATGAAGAGAACTCTTGCCTTTTGCGCCTCCATATGAGAATCCTATTTTATCTAGTTGCACTTTTTCTCCTACTTTTAAGTTGCAGAGAGATAAATATATGGTCTTTATATCTCAATTGTGGGAGAACAGTAATACTTTTAAGAGTTCTCTCAGTTAGAAGAGGACTATGAACTTATTCCAGGTTCGAGTGTCTTCTTTTTTCAACTGAAGACTGCTCTGGAGTGTCATTTTAATTTGGCAGAACCTCTGCCGCAATTGAATGATTTGAAGACATACTTGATTGACTGTGGGTCTATGAGACAGAGAATAGCTAGGATATATAATGGCATTTTCAAAGGGAAGTATGGCAAAAGTATCACCACCTCTCTAATGGCAGCATGGAATGAGGATTTGGGGGCAGAGCTTGATGCTAATGTATGGAAGAAAGCATGGTTGTTGGCACACTGTATCACTATCTGTGCTAGGAGAAGGAGCTCATTTTTAAGCTGTTGCACAGAACTTATTGTACCTCTGTGCACAACTCTTTTTCCCCAGCGTGAGCCCTTTGTGTTGGCATGGGTGTGGGAGCCAGGGAACATTTATTCATATGTGGTGGTACTGCCCAAGCGTACATCAGTTTTGGTCAGAAGTGACTCAAGAAATATCTAATAATCTTAATATTCCTGTGCATGTCATGCCTTTGCTGGGTCTTTTGGGGAGATGGACTGACTCGCTTATTTCTCAGAAATATTATAAACTGGTGAGTCAACTGTTACTGGCAGCAAGGTTTATAATTGCAACCTTTTGGAAGTTGCACTCTAATATAGATCATTGGAGAGCACAAGTGCATGATGTTGCTGAACTTGAGAATGTTCATTTTGATTTAAAAGGGGAATTTTTAAACATGAGAGTATTGGGGTATAGATCATCAATATTATGGCCACTGTAGGTCACGTTTGATGTGACCTATTTTGACCTCAACTGTGATCTGAGGCTTTTGAGGTTTTTGTAATTGAGTACTGTTTCAGGGGGATACCTGATATACTCTGCAGGTTTTGGTAAATGGGTACTCTGTAAGCTGTATTCCTGTTTCACTTAATGCACTTGTTCAGGTTGATATTTTAAAGTTTGTATGCCGAAAACATGTTAAAAAAATAGTTTAAAAACATGATTTAAGGGATACATTTGATAATTTAAAATACTTATAGGCCACTTGATCCAAAAATATTGAACTAAGCAATTAAAAATGGGACACAAACAACATATGTCATGGACACATGTCAGTATATAAATAACATCAAATCATCAAAAGTCATGAATTAATAATCCTGAAAGCGTCATAAAATAAGTCTACTTTCAATTGCTTATGGAAAGTTTTTACATCCAGAATAAAACATAATTGACTAGGTAGCTCATTCCTCATAAAAGGGCCAATGAAAGGATGAGCACGGGTTGCAGCATGTCATATTTCTTTAAAGGCTGGAACCACCAACTATGACAAATTTGATGATTGAAGTCGGTGAGTAGGTTGGTATAAAGATAATACAGTTGTTACATAAGAGGACCTTCCCCTTTAATTGCTTTCGAAACTAGAACCAATATCTTAAATTTTATATGCTGGAATATAGGTAACCATTGTAATTTAATTAACATTGGTATAATATAATCGTACAATGTCCCACATGTAACTAAGCACACAATTATTTTGTAGCAGCTGAATAGCTTCATTTTATATTTAAGGAGCCCAATTAACAATGAGTTACCAATAGCCCATGAGAGTTAAAAGAAATGTAAAAAATGGTGACGGCAACTCTCAAAGCCAGCATGTGGTCACACATTGGCTCACTTACTTCTGTCCACGTCCAGGTACGCAATCATTTGATAACATACACACGCAGATGTGCCCGATATAAAATAGCCTGGCCACGCACACATGTGTGCCAAAGGTTAAGTGGGCCCGCGCATGTGCATGCAAATCCCGCTTCTACCCCATAAATCAGGGATTTTAAAAGGAGCTCGTGCTGACACCATTCCCAGTTTTATCAGTTCATCCCTAGTTCCCCAGTGAAGAGAGAGGTCCTCCAACCGCCATGGTTTGACACCTTTATTCCCCCCTAGTTAGCCCCGACCTATAAAACCTCACAGATCTGCCTAATTTTCTTTATTTTTTAACTTACCCATCATTCATAGCAGAAGTAAAGCTACGTGAAAGGGGCCTTGGCATGTGCCGGATTCCACGAGTATTTACACGCACATCTCAGGTCTTAACCCCAAAATGCCCAGGCTCCACCCTTTTCTGAAAACTTTCGAGATGTGCATTCTCTGGGAGATACGCACATATCTCAGCGGCTTTTAAATTCTGCTCGGCACACGCGAGCCCAACGTATTTGCACATCCCCTAATTAATGAGTGCATCAGGCTTTTAAAATTCACCTTTATATGTCAGAATATATTAGTATCTTAGATTTATGCAATGTGAACTAATGTTCCCAAGCCAGTATTGCAAAAAACTCATGTATAGGTTTGTCATAATTGTAAACAACATTTTCATTTCTTATTGTTCTTATAGAAAGTTTATTTGGAGTATGGAGCTGAATGTAACACTATAGGCTGACTTTGCTTCAGGAGTAGGTATTTGCCATTTGTATGTGTATATGCCCTGATTATTACATTTCCTTATTCTGGGTTCTTTTAGTATGCTTTCTGGCATGCTTTGTGATATTATTGTTCTTATACCCATTCTTGTTGCATAGGAGTGTAAATAATTTGGATTGCCATGATTATATCTTTTACAGCTGGCATTGTCAAAATTGTCATGTTTGGGATCTGAAATGCATGTCAGCACTGATGGATTGGAGGGGTGGGGGGTGGAGGCGGATCATTAATCACCCAGAGTCCAAGCTTAAAGGCGATTTTAAAAGCTGCCCGAGTACGTGTGTATCTCCCGCTATGCGCACAAATAGAAAGTTTCAAAAAAGGGGGCGGGGTGTAGGTGTGCTATGGGCAGGGCATGGTCGTTCCTGGATTTCACAATGACACAATGCATAAATACTTACGGCACAAGTGCCCGCAGGGGTCCCCTGCTGCGTAACTTTACTTCTACTATGGATGGCGTATAGTAATAAAATAAAAATATCTAGGTATGGCAGCAGGGTTTTAAGGGTCAGAGCTAATAGGGGAAAAGGGAGGCTATTAAACTGGGGGGGGGGGAGTTGGAAGTTCTATCCCTTACCTGGCTGAACTGGGAAGAAACTGGTGAAACTGGCAATGGCATGGAAGCGTGCCCCTTTTAAAATCCCTCCACTTACACGGTGGAATCGAGATTTGCATGCACATGCATGCACCCATTTAAAATAATGCACATTTTATAACGTGTGCACATATTCGCACATATGTTTTAAAATAGCTGCTTCCATGGGTGCAAGCCAGCAAAGTGTGCACGTGTACGCCCGTGTGACTCTTTAAAAGTTACTGTCCCTGTGAGGGGCCTATACAAGGGTGGATTAAGGATGAGGGTAATGGAGTAGGAGGCACCCATGCTGGAGTACCGTCCTGGGCCCAAGACACTTAATTAACCCTTGGATGTCAGTATGGATTAGATTCCGAATCCCACCAGATGGTTTATCTCAGAGCTTCCCTAACCTGTCCTAGCAATCCCACCACAGCCATTCTGATTTTCACAATATCCCTAGTAGATATGTAAGATATATATCTGCATACTCTGTGTCCTAATGCATGCACATGCATCTTATGCATATTCATTTAGATATCCTGAAAATAAGTCTGGCTCTGGGGTCACCTTGACAAGTTTTGGAATCTCTAGTTTATGTTATCTCTCATTTGGAGTCATCATGTATTATCTAAAGTTCAAGCATCCACTCAGATCATGAATACCTGGGTTTATGTTCAGTGCATGTAGTCGGGTTTAAATCACATTCTCAAATGTGAAAAATAATATAGTTGTGTCTTTCCTGAAAGGTGAAACAAACTTATGGAACTCCAGGGAACAGATTCAATTATTCTACCTCCTAGAGCTGGATGATGTACGGTGAGATGAGATTTGATGGAAAGGGGGCAGAATTGCCTGACAACTAGTATTTAGTCTCAATAGAAAACCAAAGTCTTCATGTATCCTTATCAACTGACAGACTAACCCTAATATATTATAGGCTGACTTTCCTTTCTATTTCCCAGCTTATATACATTGCCCAGCATAAAGAAATGGAAAATCTTTGCTTCTTCCATACTAAACTAATTTTCAGTGTTTCCCATAAGGAAAGCAATATTCAAATCTAATAAGGATCACTTCAGTCATCTCTGTAGCACAACAGTTCTATCTGGATTATGCAATAGCTAGTACAGCTATTTTTTAAAAATCATCTCTAAAGACATATATTTCATTCTGCATCCTCCATATAGAAATGGGAATAATATGACATTTACTTTTTCTTGTAATATAAATACATACAATTATTTATTTGCCTCAAAATGTTGCATACAATTTATTAGAGGATACAACTGGAATTCTATTTCAGTTGCATGAGTATTTCTATTGATATATATTTTTTTCTCTGATCTAGACTGTTTACACTGAACCAGGGTCTCCCTCTTGTGGCCAACATTTGTCGTATGAAGAGTCCTGTGATTTTTCTTAAAATGCCATGTAGACCAACAAAATAATACCAGGCATTTCAGTAGACTAACAGCAAAAGATGTGTGTACTCTTTTTAAATTGGCATAAAATGCTTGTTATCTGCATGGTCCATCTGCAACTTATCACTTGTGATTTAGCAACTCTAAATAATTGTTTGTCATCTGCAAATTTGATCTCCTCACTTGTCATTCCCCTTTCCAGATCATTCATTAATAAATTAAAAAGTACTGGTCCTAGAACATCCATGAAGCACTACACTGTTACCTTTCTCCAGTGAGAAAAATGACCATTTAATCCTACTCTCTGTTTCCTGTCTTTAAACCAGTTTGCAGTTCACAAAAGGACATTGCCTCCCAGTGGCAGATTGCAGGAAAATTTCAGCCTGGAGGATTTTTTCAAAACTGACCTACCGGGTATTTGACTTCAATGTGCACTTTCTCTGCAGCACATGTGTCAACAGCTCCCTAAAGCGCATCAAGTCGACTCTGGAACCTGGTAGATTTAAACCTAAATATCTCCAAAATAAATTTCACATTTTACTAAATAACTAAGAAATGGAGCGTGCTCTTAACCAGCAGTGAGTAAACAAAGCTATAGACCCCATTCCATCCATCCATCAAATCGGTTAACATACACACACAAATATCCTGATCTGACCAACCAAGCAGCTATTGAACTAGTGAAAGTACTGAGCAACTACACTGCCAGCCAGTGTCAGACACACACACAGATGCTCAGTAGGAATGTGAATCGTTTTTGAACGATTAAAATTATCGTCAGATAATTTTAAAATCGTCCTAAATTGTCAGAGTGCACGATACAATACAAATGCCCGCGATTTATCGTCATAAATCGTCCTAAATCGTTAAATAGGGCACAGGAATTATTTGGGGGAGGGCGGGAAAACTGGCACACTAAAACAACCCCTAAACCCACCCGACCCTTTAAAACCAATTCCTTACCCCCCCCACTTTCCCGAACCCCCCCCCCCCAAAAATGTTAAATTACCTGGTGGTCCAATGGGGGAGGGTCCCGGCACGATCTCCTGCTCTCGGGCCATCGATGCCATTTTGGCTGCCACTAATTAAAATGGCGCCAATGGCCCGATAAAAAAAAACCCACCCAACCCTTTAAATCGACCCCCCTTAGCCTCCCCCACCCTCCCGACCCCCCCAAAATCTTTTAACATTACCTGGTGGTCCAGGGGGGCCTCGGGGGATGATTTCCCGTTCCCAGGCATCAGCTGCGCTAAAAAAATGGCGCCAATGCCCCTTTGCCCTTACCATGTGACAGGGTATCCGTGCATTGGCCGGCCCCTGTCACATGGTAGGAGCACTGGATGGCCGGTGCCAAGATGGCGCCGGCCATCCAGTGCTCTGACGATAATTTCCTGTGATTTTATTCTTTAGAATAGTTTCCACAATTTTTCCCGGCACTGAGGTCAGCTTCACTGGTCTATAGTTTCCCAGGTCACCTCTGGAGCCCTTTTATACATCAGGGTTACATTGGCCACTCTTCAGTCTTCAGGTACAACAAATGATTTTAATGATAGGTTACAAATTATTTTGTTAGAGGATTCCATAAATACTGATTTAGGTGCAAGTTTTATTACTATTGTTTGGTAGTCATTTCAGTTTCTTCTGAATGCTGCCAAATTAGCTTCATTATTATCATTCTGCTCTCCATTTGTGGATGTTTATTTTCTGTTAATGGGTTTAATAGGATTAAAATTCAACACATTGTATCACATGCTATTATCTAGAGTATAATGTTATTCATGTTGATCAATAAAAAGTTCAATCATAATTTATATATTAGGGATGTATTCATCTTATACAAATATGTAAAACTGGACAAATTAGGTCATTTTTGTTTGTTCTAAAAGGAATAACCAAAAATAGCCTTTCAGGAACATATTGAATATTTTTCAGGTACTTTTGTTTTCAAGTGGGGGGAAAAAAAGTCATCCTGCCCCCTATCCAACCACCCTTCTATATGGGCCTATTCAGCTGTGGCTTAATATAGAACAGCTGGGGATTAGACGAAGACCTCCAACTGACCCCTCCTCTCGCTCCCTCCAAAAATAACCTGGGCCAAGGGCTTCACTTCTATGTGGTCCAGCAGTGGAAGTGGCATTTGAAAAGGTAGAAGCCATTACCACTCATCCTGCACTAATTTATTCCCTCTAAAATTGGTGGTACCAACCCTCCTTTGACACCTCTCTCAAATGCAGCCAGTGCCATGTTGCCTACTTCACTGCTGCCCCCTTGGAAGGGATATGTGGGACTTTAGTAGATGCTGGTCTCTGCAATTTTTGGATGGGTTTGGAGAGGATTGAAGGGGCCTTGCTAAGGCCTGGTTGGGCCCAACTGGGTAGGCCTGGGCCCCAAGAAATGTTTACAGTGGAAGGAGGGTCAGAGGACACTGGGGAGGCACCAACTGAGCTTGTCTTGTGGCAGGCAGGAGGCTGTAAGAGGGGAGCATGTTTTGATTTCTTTTTCTTTTGGAGTTTTTTGTGTAGATTTCCTTTTTTGTTTGGTAAGTGAACCAAACAGAAAGAAACTCATTAAGGAAACTGAAAAATAAAAACAAAAAGATGAACTTCTTGGATCTGCACATCTTTAATATCTTTAGCCAGTTATGTGTCCTTAGCTGGTTATCTTTATTTAACTAGCTATCTTTAACCAGATAACCATAGTTAACTGGTATGGTAATCTGTTTTTAATATTCAATTTTTTGTTAATAGTTCCAATAAAAGTAACACAGCTAAGTACAGATAGCTGGCTAAAGATAACCATTTTAGAACAGTTAACCAGCTAAATTTAACCTGCTAAGTTTAGGTGGGTAATTCATTCCCACAAATAGTGCCCAGAATAAGGTAGGGGAAAAAGGGCAGGTCATGGGCATCCTGGGGGTGGGACCGAGACTGACTAGTATGTAGATTTGTATAATGGAGCTAGCACCGCAGTATACAAATCAACTCCTCTTTTTAAACTTTTCATTGCTTATAAGGACTAAAGTTCTTTACTGATGTCAATTTTACTATGAATACCTCTGGATGTGTCTGTAACAATACCCCCATAACTCCCAACCTACCTCCCGAAAACCCACCCTGATTCAAAGAGCCCCTCTAGAGTGTACTGACTCTCTATCTCTTTCTCATATGCATGTAAAGGCTGTAGAAGTATGTGTCAATAATATTTTGAATGCCATGCATACTTTATAAAATGAGGTGCACTTGAGTTTATGGGCAAATACATGTTCCTTTTACTATTTACCTGTGTATATATATATATATATATATAATATATATATATATATATATAAATATATGGGTATATATATATATACCCAAGCCTTCTCTTGCTCAGACACACAGTAGAGTCTTTTTATACCTTAGAATCAGTTATGCTGCTCACCACTAGAACAACATCTCTAGCTTTCTGTTCTTTATGCAGACGATCTCTTCCAGTTATCCCCATGTTAAACCCCCATGTTAAACCATGTTACTTGGATCCAAGTTTGCTCATCCTTGTTTTAATGTAATGCATTCTTTGCACTGGTTTTTGTTATAATGTAAACCGAAGTGATTTGTAACTTGTTACAAGAATATCGGTATATAAGAGCCAGATTAACACAAGTAAGGATAGGGCCCTATCCCTAGCAGGACCGATAATATGGAACACCATGCCGGTAGAAATCAGATTGGAAAGAGACATCAAAACATTCAGAAAAAAAAAAACATGGCTATTTAAGCAAGCATACCACAAAGAGAATCAAGAGTAGAACCCAGGGAACTGTTAGTTGCGGTCAAGCAAACACCACACAAACACACTCCTTCCTTCTTAAAGTGTGTCTTCTCTCCTATATTCAAATTTCTTCCTTTATTAAACAACAAAGAACTAAAGTTAAGTAACACCAAACTTTTAGCAGAGTTAGAAAAACTAGACATGACTTATAACACTTACCAAATAGTATTTATTATGATATAATGTTACAGTATTTTTTATGGCACCTGTTTAAGAGTTAGAATCTAGACACTTTATTCAACATAGGTTTTGTGCCTTATTGTGAACCGTTGTGATGGCACCCGCTTAACGACAGTATAGAAAAGATTTTAAATAAAATAAAAATAAATATTCTGAGACATATACATCATTTTCTATTTCTTTCAACATTCTTTCACTGAAACAGGATTGCTTAAGCAACATTACCATAGGTACATGTTAACAGGATATAATATAAATGCATTATAAGGAACACTGTTATTCTTTTCTCAACATTAAGCATTCTGATTGCTATTACCAGAATGGATGAAGTTAACATATTGACTTTCTGAAGAGCACTTAAACCTTGTGATAATCTGTAATAGCCAACCCTCCAAACTGTGATATTAGAGAGGGAGGGATTACACAAACAAAAGCAGAACTACCAATTCATGCATGCATGCATACAACCAGACTGGATTTGCCTGTCCTGCAAAAATGGAGTTAATTAGGAACCCTAATGTCCAGAGACCATTTTTGAAAGGGTCAAAACAAAATTACATCTAGGTGTTAAATTCTTTCTTTAACTATGTCAAACAGGTGCAAATGTTTTTTGGGTTTTTTTTGGAAGCAGGCACTATTTATTTGGCAGTTTAATGATGATTTAACTGATCTACAAAAGCTGGTCAGGGTAATTACCACTATCACCCCTGTTAGTTACTGTAACTTCAGTTTATAAAAATCACAGTACAGAGGCTTTCCACATTACTGAAAGAGAGCTGCAGGATGACTGACATCAATTAAAAATGATCCCTGGAGTACATCAGGCTCCCTACACTATGAAATGAATTTTCAAAATATTATGCATGTAAAAGTGAGCATATATGCATGTAAGCAGCCTTTACGTGTGTATTTCATATTTTATAGGTAAAACATATGCACATATTTTCACTTTCACGCGCACATATATGTGCATAAAATAAGGGCAGTCTAGGGGCATCATGAGGTGGGGCCGACATTTACACACTTAAGCTGCCATTTAAAAAGAAACTTATAAATGTAGATTTGCCAGCTTGTGTAATTTTACCTGCTAATTATGTGAAGTAAGTGATATTTAAAGTGTTTATTGTGTACTAATGGCCAGGTGGAAGAGCTGGGTGAACTGGGGTCAGGGCTGCTGGAAGGGTGTCCAGCCACCCTAGTTGGTGATGGCATCACCGCATCCCTCTCACCCTCATCACAGGTAGCCTACCTACCGACATCCTTTATAGACATGAACTCTTCTCACCACCTCTCCAGCCTCGTTTCATTTAATAACTGCTCTGGCTCCCAGCCCTCTTCCGCTGCCCCATGTGACAGTCCAGCCTGCCTAATGGTTTCGCCAGCCTTGACTGGAGGAGTTCAGGCTTGAGAATCAGGAGGGTCTCGATGACCTGGAGAAGGACTGGGCAAACTGGTGGACTAGATGGTAAAACTGGCAATTTCCTTGACACACACATGTTTTAAAATACACCCACTGACGCATGTTAATCCCAATACACACAAGTCCTACTTTAAAATATATGCACAAAATATTAAAATAGGTAGGAAATGTATGCATGTTCAATGATGCAGTGATTTACATAAGCTTACATATGGACATATACTGCAGGATAGAAATATGTGTATTTTATAAAACATACGTATATCATACGTGCTAGTTATAAAACGATAATCCAGATCTGCTCACAACCATATATGCAAATGGTGTATGCCACCATTTGCATTTGTTTTGAAAGTTATCCTCTGTCTGTTCATTTTCTCAACCTTTCTAGTTATAAAGAGTATGTGATATAATTCTTCTGGCCCTTAGTTTTCTGGATTAGTTAAACATTCTATAAGAGTAAGTCAATGAAAAAACTGCATTATTCTCCGTACACCATTTTCCACTGCTGCCTGTAAGCTTTGCTTCCCCTTCTCCTCATCCATTGGCACTTCTCTTCCTTTACGTACAATCAAAAGTGTCACTCTGAAATGCAAGTGTATTTATTGCTATTTTTCTGAAATTGTTAAGGCAACGTAAAACGAATGGATGTCCTGCTTCTGTTCAATCAAGTCCAAATACCTGCAATTTCTTACACGTTGTAGCATATAATCTCCATCTTCTGTCCCCCTGCTGTTACCAATTGCACAGGCAGAGGCTTTCTGGGCAGCGACAATTGAAAACATCCTCTTCACATTCAGTGATTGCAACTAGCTCACACAAGCAGCTGTCTCAGAATCAAAAGTATACAGCATTTCATTTATATTGTGAAGATGATCCTTGAAGCACACAGTACAGAATCAAGTATTTCCATAGAACCCAAAAGCAGAAAGACTAGAAAAACTAGCATACATTGATAGGGTGGATTCAATTATTCTTTGTTGTTCCTATTAATTATTATAAAAGCATTTTATATCAAAGTGCTGTATGCCAGCTAAAATTGTAAGGAGAAAAATTAAAGAGACAATGGAGATGCCATGATACTAGTAATACTGCAATTTATCATTTATAAAGCCCTCTTAAACAGTGCAGCACTGAACACATGTAAAGACAATCCTTGCTCAATAGAGATGTGCACTGATTTTTTTTTTTTGTGTCATTTTTGTTGGGGCATTACTGTCAAATTTCATTTTTTTTAAGGTTCAGGAGGTAGTTATTTCATGTTTCCCTCGTTTCGAAGTTAGAGCGTAATAACATGACTTAGGGGCGGATTTCATACTCCGCGAATA